>NC_079505.1:28835158-28932657 GCF_030052815.1 Hevea brasiliensis
AGCCTTGGAACTCTTGAATAAATGTATGTGTTCATGAAGGTATTGGCAGAATATTCACATTGAAGATTGATGGATATGTATATAGAGTGATTGTGTAAAGTGTATGTAAGAATTTGTAATGTTAGGTGTATATGTGATTGTACTTAGACTTTGTAAATGTGAGTTTTAATTGGTGTATTAAGGATGTTTGTAATCTGCCCAAAGTGATGTTAATGTAAAGTGGAATATGGTTTTGGTAATGTACCAAAACAGAATTGGTAAGGGAAGTGAACATATAGTAAGGTAAGGGTGTAATTGATGTATGTTTAAGCAATGTGATTAAGGCAGTATGCATTTTAGCCTATAACTTTAAATGTGTAACCTCAATTGGTATGAGACCAATTGGAGGTGAAACTAGGCACAAAATGTGCCAACTTTCATTGAGAAAGCATACCAAAATTCTGCTTGCAAGGTGGCATGAAAAATGACCAATTCGGATTAAGTGCAATTGAAACCTAAAAACTGACCAATTGGGCAGCATTTAGTGTTTAGGCCATAACTCACTCAAAACAGGTCCAATTGACCTGAAATTTTAACCATGAATAGTTAAGACCCATACCTACAAGTCTTATGAAGACACCAAAGCCCAGAAATGACCAGAAGTAAGTCAAAAAGCTTGCACAAGTTCGGGTCCAAAAACTGGCCGAACCAAAGTTGACCAAATTGACCTAAAATTGACCTAATTTGATGCCATTTGACCAGCAATAGTATAATGACCATAACTTGGTCTACTTAACTCGGATTGACCTAAAATTTTTCCCCGCGTTCCATAAGACATAGATCTACAAGTTTGTAGTTTTGACCGAAACCCGAAAACCGAGGGAACTAGGTTGTCCGGCTAGGTCAAACTAGTATCCCGGAACCCAGCAAATTGCAAGAAAATGCACTAAACAAGGAAATGAGTTTGGTAAAACGTACCAACCCTAAAACCCTATCGAATGTGACATATTAATGACACTAAAACCTAATTTACCTAAAACGCATCGAGGGTCGATATATTAGGTGATTGAGCAAATAATAGCCTTCAGTGAATTACTTATCGAACATTATCGTTAGAGATAGTTTAATTTAGTACTGAAACACTTCAAATTGTGTTTCTCAGTTACCAAAGACTCAAGAAAAGGGAAGGAAACACTGAGTCCAGACCGAGAGACAGTTATCAGAGGTTTGTGCACAACTAGTTTTCAACTGATTTTACTCTGAATAATATTTCATATGATTAATTGTATGTTATTGTTTTAAATTGTGTTTGTGCACAACAACTATTTCTTTGGAATTATTTTCAATTGAAATAAATTATGACTATTTGTATATTATTGTTTTAAGTTGTGAAATTGTGAAAAATGGTTTGAATGATATTGATGGATACTTATTGATTGAAAAGCATTGGAAATGGTTTGAAACCACAGCTATCATGTATATTGTTTGTATTCCTCGCTAGCTTGTCTAGTGGGACGAATTGAATTCCCTCTCTGGCTGAAGTGTTAAGATGTGTGCCTGTTGAGGACGAATTGGATGAGTACTCATATTTTTGCTAGCTAGCTATGTTATTCCTCATTAGTCATTGACTTTTGGGATGAATTGAATACCTCATTAGCCATCGGCTTTTGGGATGAATTGAACTTGGGAACATGATTAAAGCTATGTGTGATTTATTAATGCATATTGTAAGATTGTAAAATGAGTTTAAATTCTTATTGACATTCACTGTCTTTTGAATTTAGCTATGTTTTGATTACTGAGATTTATTGTAATATTGTGTTAAATTCCTTATGACATTATTGTCTTGAATTTAACTATAGTTTTAAGTATCCACTATTTACATGACTTATGAATTGTGATTTAAATTGTATTTGGTTAATGTTGTGCACCACTGAGACATTGTCTCAGCGATAGCTTTTTATTACTGTCGCAGGTAGACAGACAGACAGGGCAGCAGACTAGGCTGCTAGTACCTCCAGCGAAAGACTACCGGGTATAATGAGTATACCAATATTTTGTATTTTGTAATGTAATGTATGTTCACTGTATGTACATATTGTTGTTGGTTTTGAGCAGTTGTAAATAAAAATTGTACATTGAAGTTGTAAAATAATTATGAGTTATTTTGGCTTGTAAAAATTGTATTATATTTCTTTTATCTCAATCTTTGAAAAATTACTGTGGATTTGAGTTGAGAAATGTGGTGTTGAGAAATATGTTGGAGTTGAGATTTGGAAATATATTGAAGTGCTTTTACAGGTTTTCTGAAGAATTGTTTTATCCAAAATACAGATGGCACTATGCTAAAATTTTTACAGAAATTCCACATAATTCAAGTATGTTAGTTCTATCACTTCAATTCAAAAAGGTTTTTAATACCTGTAAATAGTGCTCACCACTATAAAAGAAGTAAGAAAAGTTTTTAAAATCCCTTGTAGTGTATTTAATGGGTTATCAGTAGACGGAGTTGGTAATTCATTAGGTATACTACGGGATCATGTTATGCCTTACAGAGAGGTGGGGTGTGACAGCTCCAGTGACCCTATGGCATATACCCCCATGTAATTTTCCACAAACGTCACAGATACGGATAAGGTAGGAACTTCTAGTTCTTTGACGAATGGCTCTTGGTTGTTTCCGCCCTGAAGATCCGCCTCTATCATACTTAGGAGCTCGAGGTCCCTCCAAATCTTTTCTC
Source organism: Hevea brasiliensis (assembly GCF_030052815.1). NCBI lineage: Eukaryota > Viridiplantae > Streptophyta > Magnoliopsida > Malpighiales > Euphorbiaceae > Hevea > Hevea brasiliensis. Next base: position 28,837,878 of record NC_079505.1, read on the forward strand.
TTTCTCAAATTACTACTCGAACTTTGACCGATGGGTTTCCCACTTTTCTCTTTTTCATGCTGCTCTTGAGGGGGTTGAGTTTGTACTTAGGCCTGGGCTGACAGATTATCAGCCATTTGCTGAAAGAACATGGCCATCTGCTGGGCCGTTTGTACAGTAATTTGTATAAGAGGGACTGGTGCAGTTGGACCTCCACCGCTCTGTGGCCAGGGCCTCTCCTTGTCGTTAGGCATCAATTTGCTCTACCGTTTTATCCCCCTTGTCCATATCTATTCAGAAGATTTTTTTTTCTATTTCCTGTACAACCAACACAAAGAGATTTCTCCCCATTAGTTTATATTTATGATATAAATGTACTATATGTATGAAACATTCAAGCAGTTGTACTTATCGAAAAATATTTCAAATTCACAGTTCAAAATTTACTTTAAAAACTTGCTCTGATACCACCAAAACATGTCACACCCTACTCCTCGTAAGATGTAACATGCTCCCGTAGTACACCTAATGAATTACCGTACTTCGCCTACCGGTAACCCATTAAATATACTACAAGCGATTTTAAAATAATTTTCGTTCAGTTTTAAATTGGTGGGGAAATTTTTTTTTTCAGATTTTAAAAACCTTTATTTAAAGTCCAAACATAAATTAAATTTTTAGATATTTAAAATCTCCGCAATTTTTACAAAAATTTTGGCAGAGTGCCATCTGTATTTTGAGAAAACAGTTCTTCAAAACCTGAAAATAAGGACACTCCCAATATTTTTCTCAATCACAACTCCATTATTCAATCTCATTTCACAAATCAACACAAGCAACTCAATACACAGTTTAAATTAAATCAAACATTGAAACCTCTCATTAAGGTAATAAAATTAATATTTACATTCATGGGATCAAAACAAATTTAGTAGTACAAAACTTTATAAATACATAAAATCTTAGGGTAACCTTAAAATAATTTGTATTTAATTACAATCCAAAAATATATTACAAAAAAGTTGGTACAACTGCTCAAAGGAAATTTTATACATATAATTAAAGAATTACATCAAAATCTAAAGTACAAGGATATACCTACGCTACACCCGAAGATAGTCTCCCTATGCCTTTTAGTAATCTTGCTCAGCTGCTTTATATTTTCTTTCACCTGCGACAGCATACAAGGCTATCGCTTAGTGGTGAACTCAGTGGTGCACAAACAAATAATTTAAAACTTAATATAAGTTATGCTTGATAATTCATAACAAATAAAATTTTAAAATTTCTAAATTCTTCAAAATTCATAACATTCAAAAATTAATATTTTTATTCATTTAAATTATTCATTTGATTAACATTTTGATCAAATAGTAACTATTTATCTACATTTCTTTTAAATCCCGAAACAATACAAAAACTTTTTGAATCACTGACAAATTATTTATTTCAACCATAATTTATCAAACTATGCATAATTTAAAGGGCGTTGCCAACAATTCACATAGTTGAACCCATGACCCAAAATTTAAATAGATGTCGTGTTGTACACCACGACATTTCACACTCTCCCAATAACCGAGGCTAAAAGGAGGAACAAATACTAGCTAGTATATATGAGTACTCATTCAAACTCTTCCCCAATTGGCAAGCCAGAGAGGAAGAAACTCGCCCCATCTAGTGGAGGAGATATCTCACTAGACAAGCTAATGAGAATTCACAACATATTTTACCATGTCAACTATGGTTTCAAATCATATTCAAAACAATTTCTATTTACAAAGTGTTTACAAGGTTGGCAACACATCAAACTTAAAATTTACAATCCTCAAAACCATGCAATAATCCTTAAATGCATAAAAGAAATTTACATTTAATTTATACAATTTCATTCAACAAATTAAAATCCTCAACACAACAAAATTATAAATCATAAAATAAACTTGTTCAAATCAATTTAAAAGTGAAAAGTAACAAAATAGTTAGTTATGCACAAACCTTAAGCGAGTAGCCTCTTGGCCTCGACTCGATGTCTCGGCTTCTTTCCTGATGTTCTTTTCAACTGAAACACACAGTTTCACAGTGTTTCAGTATCATAACTCATCGTAAATCCAAAAATAAATTCAAATTCATTTATACCTATCGTTAATATGCTAAACTTGGCGTTCTTTAAATTTTGTACTTCGGGGTTACTATTCACTACACTATTCCAGTCAATTTGTTGACTTGCTAAGGCTTAATAGGTATGGGAATTCCAACTTCACCCACATATCACATTTTGATCGCTAAATTTGTTGGTTTTGGTTGTTTACTCAAATTCTAAGTCTTTTAGGCAAATTTGCAAATTTTCAGTTTTAGTGTCTTAAGTTGCACTATTCCATTGGTCATTTTACTGTTAGAATTTGGCAAAACTTTCTTCATAGAAAATGTTCCCTATTGTCTTAAGTTTATTCTCCTTTTTGAATCACTCCAATTGGAGTTTTTTAGCTCAAGTTATAGCCATTTGAACCATAGCTGCCGGATTGGACTTAACCCAGATTTCTGGGCAAATTCTGGTTCTGGCAGTTTTAGGTCACCAAATTTGGCTGGCCAAATGACTTAGTTAATGGCATAATTTGGGTTTGTGTTCTTCATGAAAGTTTTAGGTCTATATCTCAAATGTCCACTGGTAAAATTTCAGGTCATTTAGACCTACCTAGCTCAAGTTATGGCCAAATGAACAAACACTGTTCATTTGGTCAGTTTGTACAGGTCAGACTGAGAATTTCCAGGTTTGGTCAATTTGTTCACTAGGTTTTGGTCACTTTTTGGGCATGCTTCCTAAATTAAAATTGTGTCATTTTATGTCTATTTTCTTTCCCAATTGGTCTCATACCAATTAGACATGTAAATTTTTAGTTTTGGTCCCTCAAATGGACCTTGGTCATGCTGTCAACAGCATGACCACATTGAATCCGAATCTAAACTCAATTCAAACACTTCCAACACACTTCATTTGGTTACAAATGACCATTTCTCACTTCAAAATAGGTCAAATACATCACTCCACCATTTCTCCAAATTTTTTCTCCTAAACCCTAAGTGTCCAAAACCCTAACTCACTAAATTATTGCATTTAACCAATTCAATGCCTATATACATGCTTCTTCAACCCAAACAAGATCACATACACCTTTAAGTCCATCAAACTCATGCATACACACATCAAAACCCTAGTTGACCGAAATTAAGGTTTGGTCCTCCAACAATTAATTTCATTTCATTTTAAGCATAATTCTAAGTTAGTTAAGCTATAAATATAATAATTAAACTATAAATTGCAAATTTAGCTACTAACCTTAAATGAAGCTTTTCAATCTTCAATTTCCTCAACTTTTTCTTCTTTCTTTCTCCTTTAACCTTTTTTCTAAGATTTGCTTATAATTTTTTTTCAAGAAAATTAAAGGATTTATGGTGGAATTTAGTGTTTAGAAAGCTTAAAAATAAGCTTTCATTGAGAAAAATTTGGGAGAGAGAACTTGGGAGAGAGAGAGACAGCAATGGAAGATGAAGTCCCCTTTTTTTTGTTTTCTTTTCTTTTATGAGTTAGTAAGACCACAAATTTAAATTAAGTAAATTTTAATTATAATAATTATGGCATCATGTATGATGTCATGCATGATGTCATGCATGATGCATTATAATAACTATAAATTTCTTTTCTTTTTTTTATTTATTTTTTCATTAGTTCTTTAATTTAATTTTCGATCCCGAAATTTTCTTTTCTCCGATTTTATTTGACAGTTAGGTCAAGAGTCAGCTCTCAGGGTCAATTGACTAAATTGCCCCTCACCGGTTCAACCCGGTTTGCAAATAATTCAATATTTCTTTCGGATCCCTGACCTAATTATTTGACCAGCTTAACAATTCATTTTCGTGATTTTCTCTTTTCCACTGTGTTCGCAATAGTCCTAAGGACCACAGCGTCACATTTTACAGTTCGAAATTTGAGTTTAAATCGACTTCACAGTCCTTCCCGAGAAGGTCACCCATCGCTGTGACTCTCGGCTCATTTAACTTCTTATGTTCTGTTTTTCTTATTTATACTTAACTAATTGACAATTACTAATTATTTGTGTTTATGGCTTCTCTAGTTGTCTTAAGTGTGGTTCTAATCCTCTTAATTATCCGGACCGACTCCGATCTCCGGAACAGTAACATATACCAAGCTATACAAATAGGGGTGTTACAGAGAACCCTTTCACAAAACGGCGGTAGTATCCAGCTAAACCCAGAAAACTATGAATCTCCGTGATATTTCTGGGTGGTCTCCAATTAAGGACAACTTCTATCTTACTTGGATCTACCTTTATGCCCTCTATGGATACTACATGCCCCAAGAAGGATATTTACTTCAGCTAAAATTCACACTTCGATAATTTGGCGTATAGTTGTTTCTCCCTCAAAGTCTATAGTACAATTCGTAGATGTCTATCATGCTCTTCTACACTCCTCGAATAGACCAATATATCATATATGAATATCACAACAAACTGGTCGAGGTATGGTCTGAAGATAGTGTTCATCAGATCTATAAAAGCAATCGGAGCATTAGTTAACTCGAATGGCATGACCAAGAACTCATAATGGCCATAGAGGGTTCTAAAAGCATTTATACTCTTGTACTTTCAGCTGATAATAACCTGATCTCAGGTTAATTTTGGAGAACACAGCTGCATCCCTCAACTGATCAAACAATTCATCAATGCGGGGCAATGGGTATCTATTCTTTATTGTCACCTTATTCAACTGCCGATAGTCAATACATAACCGGAGAGTGCCATCTTTCTTCTTAACAAACAACACTGGCACTCCCCAAGGTAACACACTAGGGTGGATAAAGCCCTTGTCAAGCAGCTCTTGCAACTGCACTTTCAACTCTTTTAATTCTGCTAGTGCCATTCGGTATGGTGTTATTGAGATTGGGTCCACACCAGGCATAACATCAATTTCAAGCTGCACTTCTCTTTCTGGAGGTAATCCTGGCAATTCATTGGGAAACACATCCAGAAAGTCACATACTGTAGGAATGTCTCTCAGTGTTGGACTCCCCACTTAGGTGTCTATCACATATGCCAAGTATGCTTCACACCCCCTTCTGATCTTCCTTCTGGCTAGTGCAGCCGAAATGTTGTTTGATGGCAGTAACTGCCTCTTCCCATGTATTGCCACATCACCGTACAGAGGGAGACCAAAAGTGACTGTCTTCAGTCTATAGTCAATCATGGCGTGATGCTTGGTTAACCAATCCATGCTCAATATGATATCATAATCTCTAAAGGGCATTTTAATCAAATCTAACAGAAAAGTGTGTCCTTGGATCACCAAAGGACAATCTCTATACATTCTATTGACCCAGACCTCTTGTCCTAATGGACTAGTTACTAGCACTTCAAAATCCATTTTGGCACATGAAACCGTAAGAGAACTAACTATTCTAGCACTAACATACGAGTGGGTAGAACTCGGATCAAACAGGACAATTACATCTTGATTAGAGATAAAGAATGTACCGACTACAATATCGGATGTCTCAGCCTCTTCCCACTGCCTCATCATGTAAACCCTGGTTGGAGCACTCCCTTGTGCTGACTGGCTAACAGTACCCTGACTGCCATAAGCATTACCTCTACTTCTGCCTCTTCCTCTGCTAACTGGTTGTGAACCTCTGGTAGTAGGACTTTGAATGGATCCTTCTATAGTAGTAGGAGCTAGACCAAATCTAGGGGCACTGGTGCAGTCCTTAGTAAGATGGCCCTTGCCTCCACAGTTAAAGCAAGCTCTTGTTGCCCAACAACATTCTCCCTCATGAGTCTTGCCACAAGTCTCACAGGAGCGAGGAGGATATGAACCCCTGGTCGACTGCTGACCAGATCTAGGGGGTCTCTCTCTAGAGAATCTACCCCTTCCAAACCTTCCACCTCTACCTCTGCTTGGTCCCCTAAATTTTTTCTTCTTTCCAAATGTACCACTGGGACTTTGCTCTACTGACTTTTCCCCTTTATCTTTCTCTGATTTCTCAGTCTTCTCTGATTTCTCTTTTGCTGGTGTCGCTTCTAATTCAATGCTTTCCAACTCAAGTGCCTGAGAGATGAGCTCAGAGAAGTTACTGTGTCTGAATCCCACTACTTGCATCCTCAGACTGGGCTTTAAACCGGTCTCAAATCTCTTGCACCTTTCTTTGCTGGTAGACAGGAGACCCCCAGCATAGTGGCTTAAGTGAGAGAACTCTCTCTCATACTCTGCCACTGATCTGTTGCCTTACTTCAGACTCAGAAATTCTTGTAATTTTTGATCTACATATGCATCTGGGACATATTTCTGTCTGAACTCTCTGATAAAGTCATCCCAGGTCAATACTGGCGATTTTGCCAAGCTGTGGGGGATGGTCTTCCACCAGTCATACGCATCCCCTTGTAATAAAGACACTGAATATTCAAACTTTAGTTCATCCAGGCATTGCAGTTTCTTGAACACTCGGTCCATCCTCTCCACCCACTGCTCTGCCTCAAGAGGGTCTACTGTACCCCTAAATTCTATCGCCCCATATTTCAACAGCTTGTCATACTGTCTAATTGGAGCCTGAGGTTGCACCACAGAAGTATGGGGTAGAGCTTGAGCAGGCATACCCCCAACCATCTGTTGAAACATTGCAGCCATCTGCTGGGCGAATTGTGTAGGAAACTGTGGCATTTGTGGGGTTGGTGCCACTGACCCACTAACATTTTAGAGAGCTGGGGCTTCCCCTTGGGCCTCAGCCTCTACCAACTGCTCAACAGAGTGATCCCCTTCTTCCATTTCAGTCTAGAGTTAGGATATCTCCTGAACAAGTAACACAAGGAGATTTCCCTTCGTTAGTTCATATTTATAATGTAATGCACTGTATGTAACAAATAAGGACATTGAGCAGTTGCACTTATCAAAGAAAAGACACAAATTACAAGTCAAAACATACTTAAAAAAATTCGCTTTGATACCACTAAAACATGTCACACCTTACCCCTCTGTAAAGCATAACATGATCCCGTAGAATACCTAATGAACAACCGAACTTCACCTACCGATAACTCATTAAGTACCCTATAAGGGATTATAAAACCATTTTCTCACTTTTTGGAAGTGATGAGCATTTTCTACATTTAATAGAAGTTTAAAAGCTAATTAAAATTTTTGTCCATTTTTATTTGTTCACAAATTTTGGAAAACTTTCGGCAGAGTGCCGTCTGTATTTTAAGAAAACAGTTCTTTAAAAACCTGTGAAAACACTTCCTATAATTCTTTTCATCAAAATTCATCATACTACAACACAATCAACACAAATTTTCCCAAACTCCAAAATTCAAAATAATTCTCAATTCAATTATCATAAAAAATAATACTAAATAATTCCATTCATTTTTCATTAAAGTAAAAATAATTTACATTCATCAATCCAAAATTTACATTAGAAAATCCAAAATAATATTATTACAAACTCTATACAACTGTTCATGACCAGTTTATACATGTACATATATTTACATACACCAAAATAAATATTACAATTAGGGTATAAAATATACCCGACAAAATTTCAGGGATGTGGTTCCAAGATCCTCAGCAGTTCACTCTGCTGCTCCTCTAGTCTCTATATCTGCGACAGCAATAACAGCCATCGCTGAGTACTATGACTCAGTGGTGCACAACATACTAAAATAACTGTTACACCTTACCCCTATTTAAGGCATAACATGATCCCGTAGAATACCTAATGAACTACCGAACTTCACCTACTGATAACTCATTAAGTATCCTATAAGGGATTTTAAAATCATTTTCTTACTTTTTAGAAGTGGTGAGCATTTTCTAATAGGTATTAAAACATTTAATTAGAGTTTGTAAACTAGTTAAAATTTTTGTCCCTTTTTATTTTTCCGCAAATTTTAGAAAAATTTCGGTAGAGTGCCATCTGTATTTTGATAAAACAGTTCTTCAAATACCTGAAAAAAACACTTTCAATGATTTATCTCATCAACTCAACATCCACCACAACAAATTTTAGCATCATTTCTCAAATTCCAAAATTCAAATCAATAATTTCCAATTCAAACATCATAAAAAATAATACTAAGTAATTTCATTCAAATTAAAATAAAATAATTTCATTCATATTTCATTTAAGTTAAAACAATTTACATTCATCAATCCAAAATTTACATTAGAAAAATCCAAACTAATATTATTACAAACTTTATACAACTGCTCATGACCAGTTCTACTTGTACATACATTTACATATATCAAAATAATTATTACAATCAGGGTATAAAATATACCCGATAGAACTTCAGGGAAGGTGGCTCCACAATCCTCAGCAGCTCACTCTGCTGCTCCTCTAGTCTCTATATCTGCGACAGCAATAACAGCCATCGCTAAGTACAATGACTCAGTGGTGCACAACATACTAAAATAACATTTATGCAGAATTTAAATCATACTTATTCAAAAACTGAACTGAATATGAGAAATAAATACAAACATGATTTATAAGCTTTTAATCCAAACAATTTCATTTCGAAAGTCTCAAAACAAATTTCATAAAAATACACAGTTATATCATGCCATTCAAAACAATAATCATCTCAATAGCCAGAGGCTTATGAGAAGTCACATCACAAGGCTAGCTAGCTCAAATATATGGGTACCCATTCATTTTCTTCTTCTACTCGCACACACCTCAACACTTCAGCCAGAGAAGGAATCAAAATTTGAAACTGATTTCCCTCACTAGTCATGCTAGTGAGGCATTCAAATATATGGTTATGACATTGTGGTTTCAAAACTGTCTTAGCAATTTACTAAACATTTAATGCCATTTCAAATATATACAAGTAAACTTTCAACAATTTAAGTCAAAAGCATAATACATATTTCATGCTCTTTGTAAATGAATTTTAAAGAATATTGATATTGTGCGCAAATCTTATGCAAGTCGCCTCTTGGCCTTAACTCGATGCCTCGGGTTCTTTCCCGGTATTTTTTTCAACTGAAACACACAATTTCACAGTATTTCAGTATCACAATTTATCATAAGTCCTAAAAATAAATTCAAATCTACTTATACCTAGCTTTAATATGCTAAACTTGACGTTCTTTAAAATTTGTATTTCAGGGTTACTATTCACGATACTATTCAAGTCAATTTGTTGACTTTCTAATGCTTAATAGGTATGGGAATTCTAATTTCACCCACATACCACATTTTGGTTACCTAATTTGTTGGTTTTGGTTCTTTTCTCAAATTTTAAGTCTTTTAGGCAAAATTTCAAAATTTCAATTTTGGTGTCCTGTTTTGCACTGTTTCATTGGTCATGTTGCTATTAGAATTTCGCTAAGTTTTCTTCATAGAAGTTATTCCTTATTGTCTTAACTTTATTTTCCTTTTTGAATCACTCCATTTGGAGTTTTTTAGCCCAAGTTATAGCCATTTGAATATGGCTGGCCGGATTGGTCTAACCCAGATTTTCTGGGCAACTAATTTGGTTCTGACAGTTTTAGGTCACTAACTTTGGGTGGCTAAATGACTTGGTTAAGGGCATAATTTGGGTTTGTGTTCTTCATGAAAGTTGTATTACTATGTCATACCTTTTTAATTCCACAAAGATCAGGTCATTTGGACCTGCCTAGCCCAAGTTATGGCCAAATGAACAGACAGGTCATTTTTATACAGGGCAGTGTGCCCAATTCCTGATTTGGCCAATTTGTTCACTATGTTATGGTCACTTTTTGGGCATGATTCCTAAATGAAAAATGTGCCATTTTGTGTCTAATTTCATTCCCAATTGGCCTCATACCAATTGGGGTGGTAAATTTTCAGTTTTGGTCCCTGAAAGGGACCTAGGTCATGCTGCCTGCAGAATGACCATAACCAATCCGAATTTAAACTTAATTCCAACACTTCCCACACACCACAATTGGTCATACATGACCATTTTTCAACTTAAGTAAGGTCATCCACATCATTAAACTAATTCTCACATTTTTCTCTCCCAAACCCTAGGTGCCAAAACCCTAATTCATAAAATTCAAACCTAATGCATTATAAACATCTATCCATTGTCTACACACATAATTCAACGTAGATAACCATTCAAATGCATCAAATTTATTCATTCTAAACCCTACATACTGCTAGCCAAATTTCACGTATAGTCCACACTTTTGATTTGTTTCAATAGTTTACCAATTTCTAGTGTAATTTAACTACTTGAACATGAATTAAAAGAGAGAATTTAGAAACAACCACTAACCTCTTTCTTTGTATTTCAACTCTTCAATTCTCTCTACTTCCTTTCTTTTTTTCTTGATCAATCTTCTTTTCTAGTTGCCAAAGTAAGGTTTAACCAATAATAATGGGAAAATTTATGGGAACTTTAGGGTTTATGAAGCTTAAAAGTAAGCTTCCATGGAGTTTTTAAGGGTGAAGTGAGGGAGGGTGAGTTCGGCTAGGGGAAGAAGAAGAAAAAGATACTAATCTTTTTTCTTTTCTTTTTCTTTTATGTATTTTTTAAATTTTTAGTAAGACACAATTATCCTAAAATTTCAATTTTTTTTTTTAATTTTTAGGTTTATAGCGTGAATATAAATTATAGAACAATAGAAAAGAATGTGAATTATACTAGAAGGATTAGATCTTTAGAAGTAAAGGAAGCACTTAAGAGAATGAAAGTGGGTAAAGCCTATGGACCCGATGAAATACCAATTGAAGTGTGGAAGTATTTAGGAGATATGGGAGTGGCATGGTTAACTAAATTATTTAATAAGATTCTAAACTCAAAGAAAATGCCTGATGAATGGAGGAAGAGTATTTTAGTACCTATTTTTAAAAATAAGGGAGACATACAGAGTTGCTCAAACTATAGGGGAATTAAACTCATGAGCCATACTATGAAGTTGTGGGAGAGAGTTGTGGAGCATTGACTACGTCATGATACTTCTATCTCTCTCAATCAATTTGATTTCATGCCCGGTCGTTCAACTATGGAAGCGATCTTTCTCATTAGAAGCTTGATGGAGAAATATAGAGATGTGAAGAAAGATCTACACATGGTTTTTATTGATTTGGAGAAGGCTTATGATAGTGTTCCAAGAGAGGTCTTATGGAATGTGTTAGAACAAAAAAGGGTATCTATTAGGTACATACAAGTATTGAAAGATATGTATGAAGGAGCAACTACTATTGTGCGCATAGTGGAAGGGGACACAAGAGATTTTCCGATCTCAATTGGATTACACCAAGGATCAGCCATAAGCCCTTACCTTTTTACATTAGTTTTAGATGAACTAACGAAACATATACAAGAGAATATTCCTTGGTGCATGATGCTTGCGGATTATATTGTTTTGATAGATGAGACACGAGAAGGAGTCAATAGAAAGCTAGAACTTTGGAGAAGTACTCTAGAGTCAAAGGGTTTTAAGTTAAGTAGAACGAAGACAGAATACATGCATTGCAAGTTCAGTGAAGGCCAAACTGGTGATAGGGATGGAGTTAGTTTGAATGGAGTGATACTACCCCAAAGTAATCACTTTAAATATCTAGGCTTAGTTCTTCAAGTAGATGGGGGATGTGAGGAGGATGTTAGTCATAGGATTAAAGCCGGATGGTTGAAGTGGAGACGTGCCACGGGAGTTTTATGTGATCGTAAGGTTCCTAATAAATTGAAAGGAAAATTTTACCGCACAGCCATACGACCGGCTATGTTATATGGTAGTGAGTGTTGGGCACTGAAAGAATCGTATGCATCTAAGATAAGAGTTGCAGAGATGAGAATGTTAAGGTGGATGAGTGGACATACTAGACTAGATAAAGTCCGTAATGAGAGTATTAGAGAAAAGGTAGGAGTGGTGCCAATTGAAGATAAGTTGAGAGAAGGGAGATTGAGGTGGTTTGATCATGTGAAGCGTAGACATACAGAGGCTCCAGTTAGACAAGTAGAGCACATTAGGTTAGAGGATAGAAAGAAAAAAAGGGGTAGACCTAAATTGACTAGGAGGAGAGTAGTACAACATGACCTAGAAGCATTACACATTTCTGAGGATTTAACCCAAAATCGTTCAGATTGGAGAAAGCGAATCCATATAGCTGATCCAAATTTTTAGGATAAAGGCTTAGTTGAGTTGAGTTGAGTTGAGTATTAGGTTTATTGCATCATGCATGATGTCATGCATGATGTAATTAACCTTTTTCAACTTCTTCTTTTTCCTTTTTTTTTCATTTATTTTTCCTTAGTTCTTTAATTTAATTCTTGATCCCAAAATTTTCTTTTCTCTGATTTTATTTGACAGTTAGGTCAAGAGTTAGCTCTAGGGGTAAATTGACCAAATTGCCCCTTGTCGGTTCGATCCAATTTGCAAGTAATTTAATATTTCTTCCAGATCCCTGACCTAATTATTTGATCTACTTAACAATTCTTTTTTTTAATTTTCTCTTTTCCACTTTGTTCGCAATAGTCCTAAGGACCGCGGCGTCACATTTTACGGTTCGAAATTTGAGTTTAAATCGACCTCGCAGTCCTTCCCGAGAAGGTCACCCATCATTGTGACTCTCAGCTCATTTAACTTCTTGTGTTCTATTTTTCTTATTTATACTTAACTATTTGACAATCACTAATTATTTGTGTTCAGGGCTTAACTAGGTGTCTTAGACGTGGTTCTACTTCTCTTAATTGTCCGGACCGGCACCGGTCACCGGAACAGTGAAATATACCAGGCTACGCAAATAAGGGTGTTATAATAACATTTTATGCATAATTCAAATCACATTTATTCAAATACAATACTAAAAATGAAAGACAGATACAAAACATGATTTATAAACTTTTAGTCCAAACAATCTCATTTAGAAAGTCTCAAAACAAATTTCATGAAAACATACAGTTATATCATGCCATTCAGAATAATATTCATCTCAATAGCCGGAGGCTTATGAGAAATCACAAGGCTAGCTAGCTCAAACTATGGGTACCCATTCAAATTTCTTCCTCTACTAGCACACACCTCAACACTTCAGCCAGAGAGGGAATCAAAATTCAAAACTATTTCCTCCCACTAGTCATGCTAGTGAGGTATTCAAATATATGGTCATGACAATGTGGCTTCAAAACTATCTTAATAATTTATCAAACATTTACTGACAATTAAATCACATATCATCAAATTTCCAACAATTTAGATCAAAAGCATAGTGTATATTTCAATCATCATTTTGTAATATAAGTAACCACAAATCATTTCATGCACTTTGAAAAGGAAATTTTAAAGGATATTTATGTTGTGCACAAACCTTAGGCGAGTTGCCTCTTGGCCTTGACTCGATGCCTCGGGTTCTTTCACAATATTCTTTTTCACTGAAACACAGAATTTCACAGTGTTTCAGTATCATAATTTATCATAAATCTAAAAACAATTTCAAATCTATTTATGATACTATTCAAGTTAAATTGTTAACTTTCTAATGCTTAATAGGTATAGGAATTCTAATTTCACCCACATACCCCATTTTGGTTACCTAATTTATTGGTTTTGGTTGTTTTCTCAAACTTTAAGTTTCTTCGGTGAAACTTCCAAAATTTCAGATTTAGTGCCCTGTTTTGCACTGTTCCATTGGTTAAGTTGCTGTGGTAATTTGGCTAAGTTTTCTTCATAGAAGTTGTTCCTTATTGTCTTAACTTTATTCCCCTTTTTGAATCACTCTATTTGGAGTTTTGTAGCCCTAGTTATAGCCATTTGAACATAGCTGGCCGGATTTGGTGTTACCTTGAATTCTGGGCAATTCCTGGATTTTGGCAATTTTTGTGGGTTGAATGCAAGTGAGTTTTTGGACAGGTTATGGTCAAAATTTGGGTTTGTTTTCTTCATGAAAGTTGTAGGGCTATGTCTCAGATTTCTATCAGTATAAAATTCAGCTCATTTGGACCTTCCTAGACCAAGTTATGGTCATTTACGTAACTACTATTCATTTGGTCATTTTTGTACAGGGTAGTGTGCCCAATTTTGGATTTGGCCTAATTGTTCACTAAGTTATGGTCACTTTCTAGGAATGATTCCTAAATGAAAAATGGTCCATTTTGTGTCTAGTTTCGTTCCCAATTAGCCTCATACAAATTGGGTTGGTAAATTTTTAGTTTTGGTCCCTGAAAGGGACCTAGGTCAAGTTGCCTGCAGACTGACCCTAACCAATCCGAATTCAAACTTATTTCGAACAATTCACACACACCACAAATGGTCACAATTGACCATTTTTCAATTCAAATAAGGTCATTTACATCAATTGACCAATTCTCAATTTTATCTCTAATTTTTCACATGCTCAAAACCCTAATTGTGGCATATGTTTTAATTGATACACTTAAAGTAGATATTGAACTTCTACACATTCAATCAAGCCTAATTACATATTTAATTCACATAAACATCATCAAAACCCTAAGGGACTAGGGTTGGACGAAATTCAACTTTCCATACTCCCATATTTTCTTTCACTTCATAAGCTAAATTTCTCACTAACAACTTTAATTTAAAGATAACTTAACAATTCAAGGTAGAAAGAAACCTTACCTTATGGAGCAGAATTTCTATCCTTCAATTTTCCTCACTTCCTTAGTTTTAATGACATCCAAGCTTCATATTAAGGTCTACTTGCAAGGTTTACTTAAGGGGGTTAGGGAAATTTATGGCTAAACTTAAGGTTTATGAGAGCTTGAGGTGAGCTCCTATGGTGGAAATGAAAGAGATGAGAGAGGGAAGAGAGATGAGGACGGCAACACAAGAAGAAGACCCAAATTGTTTTTTTCTTTTAATTTGTTTTTATGTGTATTTATCATAAAATTGACTTGGTCAAAATGGTAATTAAATGGAAAATTATTTATGTGATCATACATGATGTCATGGGAGTGATGTCATAAAGCATTTTATTTTTGAATTTCTTTTCTTTTTCATTTGCTTTTCTTTTTCCATCCTTCATTAATTTAATTTTATATTTCAAAATTTTCATTTCCCAGATTTTATTGGACAGTTAGGTCAAGAGTCATCTCTAGGGGTGAATTGGCCAAATCGCCCCTCACCAGTTCAATCCGATTTGCAAGCTATTCAGTATTTCTTCTGGATCCCTGACCTAATTATTTGACCTGCTTAACAATTCTTTTCTATGATTTTCTCCTTTCCACTGTGTTTGCAATAGTCCTAAGGACTGCGGTGTCACATTTTTCAGTTCGAAATTTAAGTTTAGACTGACCTCATAGTCATTTCCCGAGAAGGTCACCCATTGCTGTGACTCCCGGCTTATTTAACTTTTTGTACTTTGTTTTTCTTCTTTATACTTAACTATTTGGCAATTACTAATTATTTGCGTTCAGGGCTTAACTAGGTGTCTTAGACGTGGTTCTACTTCTCTTACTTGTTAGACTGACACCGGTCACCGAAACAGTAAAATGTACCAGGCTATGCCAATAAGGGTGTTACAGGAATGGTGAGTCTCATGCCATATACCAAACAGGATAGGTACTTATACATGATAAGTAGGCTGAACCAGTGACATTTATGACAAGCACATGGAGTTTACTCTTGTCAATGTATTGTCATAAATCATATAAGTGCATATAATCTTTAGACCTGAGATAGCACAGTTATCTTGTATATAGGTGGCTTGAGTTTGATACTGCTTTCATACTTGTACTGTGTATGGGTATATGGGCATGTGTTGGCTCCTACTAGTTATATATGAGGTAGGTGTTGATCAAGATGGAATCTGTTACCCTAAGTAAATAGGGATAAAATCCAATGTTCATTTAATTATTCTTAATGTTTCAAGTTCCTGGCCAAGACAGATAGATTTAATCAGAAAAGAGTTTCTGATGAGAAAATCTTTTAATCAAGAACTGAAATTAAAAGAGAACATAATATTCATAGCAAATGGGGTTTGACATAAACCATGACTCCAGCTCGAATTGAGATTTTGCAACATGGTAACATATGATTATAGGTTCATTTAAGGTAAACCTTATTACTGATTGGGTGGCTATGGCATGCTATGCTAGGTGTTAACCATAGTCTATGATGTGCCTAAAATGATTTAGAGAAATCATTTATGGTAAGAAAGAGTTCTGATGATATTAAGAGTTGATATCATATATCATTGTCAATTAGTGATGAGCCTAGTGAGGCACACACATACACAAGTAATCACCAAGTTAAATGTGATTAATTAAATAGGTTAATTGATTAATTAAATAGGTTTGGTTTGCAATTAGATTACAAAGTCCCTAGCATGGCTTAAAACCAAATCTAGGTTATTGGATGTATAGTATAAGTTAAATTTATATTTAAAGTGTTTAAATATGAATTTAATTATGAGAAATTAATTAATTAATTTATATTTGATATAAATTGATTAGAAGAAGAGAAATAATTATTTTTGGTTGAGAACTCGAAATTAAGGCATAAGGGTATTTTGGTCATTTCACAGGGTGACATGTGGCACCATGAGATGGTGACACATGGCACTACACATAAGCTTGCCATTTGTCTTTTAATCATGTAAGATGATCAAAGTCAAGATTAAATTTAAGTTTGATGCTTGGCACAATGTGATTGGGTCAATTAAACGAAGAGCCAATCAGAAGGTGACATGTGGCAAGGGTTTTAAGTGATGACCTAGCTATATAAGGGAAAGGATTAAAGAATAAAATACAAGTTGCCACTTCTTTCATATGTGCCACCACCCTTGGTGACCTATTCCTCTCTTCTTCTTCATCTCTCATCAATTCAAAGAGAATTGCCAACATTCTCTTGAATTAAAAATACTAGATGTAATCTCTCTAAAGGCAAAACCTGAATTTATAATTGATTAGAAAGGCTTGAGAAGCTATTCAAGGGGTTGCCATTGGTGATCTTGGTGTGGGCAAGCTAGAGGGACAATATTTGGTGTCCTAGGTGCATCCCAAAGGTGTTAAACACAACTGCAGTGCATCAAAAGGTTAGTGCACTTGTTCTTGATCTAATCTAGGGTTCTAATGAATCAATCTGTTAATTCTAAAATCTTAAATGGCAAATGTAAATCCAAAAACATATTAAAAGAGTTTTAGTATGCTGTTTAACATTGAAATTAAATAGATAAACAATGAATCTTGCATGATGCATGACACCCTAGAAGAAAATTTTTGAATTCAATAATCTAAACTTATGTTTTTCATGCTTCCGCTCCTTCACAATTGCTATTAGCTTATTTACCACATATGGAGAATTGTAGCCTTAGGCTTTTGAAATTTCAGTTGAAAACCCTTCTAAAAATCTTGTAGATTCGTTTCTCTTCCAGCTCTCTTGAATGTGCAAAGGTTGATCCAGTGAAACTCTGACTCCATGTATTTATATCTAATGAAAAACCCTTATTTCAGAATAGTAAAAGCCTCAAAAGTCCTCCAGGAGTGATAGGGAATCAAGAAAAGTCAGATTTAAAATTCTATCTTTGAGGAGTTACACGGGCCGTATAATTTCTTTAGATTACATGGGTTTACCATGTGTAACTTCCTGTTCCTTAAATTATCAAAGTTTCTTCAGCACAAAGGATTACATAGGGCAAGGGAAATTACATGGATCATATAACTTAAAATCTTTAAAAATTGGTTTACATGGGCCATGTAATTTGTTACACGCCTAGTGTAAACTTCAATGAACTCTAAAGCTACATTTTAATGCTCTAACTACTCTCCAATTGCTCCCATGCCTTCTTAGACTATCAAAGCATACCTAATAAAGTCTAAAAACATGTGATCATACTCAATTTAAATAAATCTCAAAAGAGAACTAAAAACATATAAAAATAAAACAATAAGTAACTAAATATGAACAAAATGCAATGAATATTGATTCCTAAATGCCTATATGAAGTGGTTACATCAAACTCCAAGAAGAAAAACCAGTCAAGCGCTTTTTTTTGTCTTACAATATTATTCATTAATAGCCTATTTAGAATCCTTGTAAAAGTAGTCACGCAGGCCTTCACTTTCTGCATCCAACGTGTAGGGATGGGGAAGCTATCTTCCCATTTTCCACACATCTTCTAACTAAAAAAAAGTTCAAATTCTTTTCATGGGCTAGAAAATAATGAAGCCTCAAAGACATGGGCTTAAGGAATTAAATAAACATGAGCTTGGTTCATGAACCCAACCATGGGTGGACTGTTCCTTCAAAACCAATACATCCAATAAGCACAAAGACACTACACACACAAAAGAGAAACAAAACCAGTAAGGGGAGCGTGCCACAAAGTAGTAAATAACAATATACAGACCTAAACTTGTAACGCCCTCACTTTAGGTAGTCCGTATATTCTACTGTTCCGATGACCAATGTCTGTCCGGTAAATTGACTGAATAAAGACTAAGTAAAATTTAGGAAAAATAAAAGAAGTAAATTGCAAATGAGTTAAATGAGCTGGTGCCTCGGTGATGGGTGACCTAACGGAAAGTTGCTGTAAAGATAGCTAGTAGCCCTAAACTCGAGGAAAACCCAGTGAAATAGTTTTTGGGACTCCAGAGAAGAGTCATTGAGGTTTTGATGGTATTAGAGTGCCAAGAAAATTATCAATAAAATTATTAGATCGGTACAGATAATTTTAGTTTGTTAAGCAAAACGAAGGGCATTTTGGTCTTTTCATCTTCAGAGATGATTTTTGACCAACTTGTCCAGTTAAGTAAATAAATTATATGACATAAAATATGAATAAATATTGCTAAAAATTTAATTAAAAATGAGTAAAAAAGAAAGAAAAAAAAATGAAGGAAAATGTCTATTATGACATCATACATGTGTCACCATGATGCAATTAAAAGCCCTCCACCAATCAAAATACAAAAACCCTCATAAAACACTTAAAAAGAGATAAAATTAACCAGAAAATTCTGCTTCTTCTTCCTTCCCACTTGTTGGCTGAGAATCACCATTGGAGCTCCACCATTTCCCTTCGCTTAAAGCTCCATCTCCTACTTAATTACTCCATAAAACCACTTGCTTTCTTCAGTAAACTTGATCTTCACACCTTAGATTAACTGTAGGCAGCCACAAGAAGTAGAAAACAAGCCAAGAAAGTCATCAAAAAGGTTAGTGTTGTGTAACTCTTTCTTCCTTTTTAAACTATGTTAAGCATGCATAAGGAAGTAAAAATTAAAAGAAATTAAAAAGGATTGTTAAGTATATTACATGGCCAAATTTCGTCCAGCCTAGGGTAGTGATGGATAATGGAATTAATTTTAATAAAATCCAATTTCTAACTTAGAATAGATGGAAGACAAGATATATATGATGATTGGTATAGGGTTTGCATGATTTGAGAAATTTTGAGTTAGGGTTAAAGGAGCGGAAGCATAAAAACAATAGTTTAGATCTTTGAATTCAAAATTTTTCTTCTAGGGTCTCATGCATCATGCAAGATTCATTATTTATCTATTTGATTTCAATGATAAACAACATATTAAAACACTTTTAATATATTTTTGAATCTACATTTGCCATTTAAGATTTTAGAATTAACAGATTAATTCATTAGAACCCTAGATTAAATCAAGAACAAGTGCACTAATCTTTTGATGTACTGTAGTTGTGTTTGGCACCTTTGGGATGCGCCTAGGACACCAGATGTTATCCCTCTAGCTTGTCCACACCAAGATCACCAATGGCAGCCCCTTGAACAGCTTCTCAAGCCTTTATAATTAATTAGAAAATCAGGTTTTGCCTTTAGAGATGTTATAGATGCATACAGGACACTAGAAATGATTTCTAGTATTTTTAATTCAAGAGAATGTTGGCAATTCTCTTTGAATTGATGAGAGATGAAGAAGAAGAGAGGAAGAGGTCTCCAAGGGTGGCGGCACATATGAAACAATAGCAGCTTATATTTTTGTTATTTCATCCTTTCCCTTATATAGCTAGGTCACAACTTAAAACCCTTGCCACATGTCACCTTCTGATTGGCTCTTAATTTAATTGACTTAATCACATTGTGCCAAGTGTCAAACTTAGATTTAATCTTGACTTTGATCATCTTACATGATTAAAAGACAATTGACAAGCTTATGTGTAGTGCCATGTGTCACCATCTCATAGTGCCACATGTCACCCTGTGAAAAGACCAAAATACCCTTATGTCTTAATTTTGAGTTCTCAACCCAAAATAATTATTTCTCTTCTTCTAATCAATTTATATCAAATATAAATAAATTAATTAATTTCTTATAATTAAATTCATATTTAAACACTTTAAATATAAATTTAACTTATACTATACATCCAATAACCTAGATTTGGTTTCAAGCCATACTAGGGACTTTGCAATCTAATTGCAAACTAAACCTATTTAATTAATCAATTAAACTCTTTAATTAATTAATTAAATCATATTTAACTTGGTGATTACTTGTGTATGTGTATGACTCACTAGGCTCATCACTAATTGGCAATGAGATATGATATCAACTCTTAATATTATCAAAACTCTTTCTTACCATAAATGATTTCTCTAAATCATTTTATGCACCTCGTAGACCATGGTTAACACCTAGCATAGCATATCATGGCCACCCAATCAGTAATAAGGAATACCTTAAATGAACCTATAATCATATGTTACAACGCACTAGAGTCCCTCTATTACAAAATCCCAATTTGGGCTGGAGTCATAGTTTATGTGAAACCCCATTTCTATGAATATTATGTTCTCTTCTAATTCCAGTTCTTGATTAAAAGATTTTCTCATCAGAAACTCTTTTTTTATTAAATCTATCTGTCCGGGCTGGGAACTTGAAGTATCAAGAACAATTAAATGAACATAGGATTTTATCCTTATTTACTTAGGGTAACAGATTCTATCTTGATCAGCACCTACCTCCATATATAACTAGTAGGAGCCAACACATGCCCATATACCCATACGCAGTACAAGTATGAAACCAGTATCAAACTCAAACTACCTATATACAAGATAACTATACTATCTCAGGTCTAAAGATTATATGCACTAATATGATTTATGAAAATACATTGACAAGAGTAAACTCCATGTGCTTGTCATAAATGTCACTAGTTCGACCTACTTATCATGTATAAGTGCCTATCATGTTTGTTATATGGCATGAGACTCACAATTCCATCTTATTTATATCTCATATAAATACATTGGGAACAAACTTGAATACAATCTTTCTAGATAAGTCATGTCCTGTGTGAAGTATCCTCGATTGTGAACCAATTTATGATACTTTGTACTAGAAATACCCTCACTCATATTCTTAACAACTTAAGAATAGAATTTCTAACAAAATATCAATGGACTTTTTTTATTACACATAAATATATTATGAAAATGAAAAAGTAAAAATGCCTTTTATTAATAAAACATGTACAAGATACATACTAAATGATATGTTCTAGGGCATACAACTAATAAGGGTTTGAATTATTTTTGGTACCTTGGTGTTATGGTTTGAGATTGAACTTGTTGAGACTATTTGTTCATCATTTGAAGTGTTATGAATGATAAATTGTAGTTGGGAGTAAGGAGGAACGAATATTAGGAGTGCTTCTCTTATGCAGGAATTCGGACCTATGAGTCCAATGTACTTTTTGAGTCATAACTGTAATTGTATGACTCCAATTGGTATGAGGAAAAGTAGAGGTGAAACTAGACTCAAAATACCCCATTTTTCATGAAGAAACCCTGCCCAAATTCTATCAAAATCTTGGTCAATTTACTGTCCCCATCTGGGTATTCAAACACTAAACTTAGAAAAATGACCAAATGAACAATACATGTTCATTTGACCATAACTCTCTCTAGACAGGTCCAAATGACTTGAATTTTATACCATTGGAAAGACTAGACATAGGACTACAACTTCCATTGAGAATGCCAAGCCCAGAAATGTTTCTAATCAAATGAAATTGTTGACTCAAATTAGGATACCAAACTGACCTGCACCATTCTGTCCAAAATTTCCTGGACTAAAGCTCACCCGACCAGTTTTGGCAAGATGGACATAACTTGGTCTAAAAAAACCCAAATTCAATGAAACTAGTGGCACAATTTCTATTAGATATAGATTTATAAAATTGGTCTTTTGACCCAAATCCAGATACTAAGGGAACTAGGCCAATTTATTAGGTTAAGTTAGTATATGAATTCGGGAAATTTCCTAAGTGATTATTTGACCCCAGAACACTCATTTAGCCATATCTCCCACTAGGAAGCTCTAATTAGGATAAGCCATACTGATCTGGAACCCTAAGAAAAAGGGTTCCAACTTTGTTTTAGACTTGGTCAAATTATGTGAAGGAACGGAAGCGTGAAAAACACAAGATTATACCATTGAATTCAAAAATTTTCACCTAGGGTCACATGCACCATGCAAGATTTATTTTTATCTATTTGATTTCAATGATAAACAACATATTAAAACTCTTTTAATATGTTTTTGGATCTGTATTTGCCATTTAAGATTTTAAAAATTAATCAGATTAATTTTAGAACCCTAGATTAAATCAAGAACGATTACACTAACCTCTTGATGCACTGCAGCGTGTCTGCGCCTTTGAGATTCGTCTTCAGGACACCAGATGTTGTCCCTCTAGCTTTTCCATACCAAGAACACCTATGGCAGCCCTTAAACAGCTTCTAAAGCCTTTTCTATTAATTAGAAATTCAAGTTCTGCCTTTTAAGAGATTAGAGATGTAAACAGGACACTAGAAATAATTCCTAGTGATCTTAATTCAAGAGATTGATGGCTAATCTCTTTGAATTGATAAGAGATGAAGAAGAAAAGATAAAAACCCTCAAAGTGGCGTGACAAAGGAGTGTGGCTGCTGGTTGTGTTTTATTTTCTCATAACAACACTTAAATAGCTAGGTTAACACATTAAACCCTTGCCACATGTCACCCTTTGATTAGCTCTAGGTTTAAGTGACCCAATCACATTGAGCCAAGTGTCAAACCTATATGTAATCTTGATTTTAATCATCTTACATGATTAAAAAACATTTGGCAAGCTTATGTGTTATGCCATGTGTCACCATCTCATGGTGCCACTTGTCACACTGCAAAATGACCAAAATGCCCCTGTGTCTTAATTTTGAGTTCTCAACCCAAAATAAATATTTTTCTTCTTCTAATTAATTTATATCAAATATAAATTAATTAATTAATCTCTATTAATTAATTTCTCATTAATTAAATTCATATTTAAACACTTTAAATATAAATTTAACTTATATTATACATCCAATAATCTAGATTTGGTTTCAAGTCATGCTAGGGACTTTGCAATCTAATTGCAAACCAAACCTATTTAATTAATCAATTTAAACTCTTTAATTAATTAATTAAATCATATTTAATTAGGTGATAACTTGTGTATGTGTGTGACTTACTAGGCTCATCACTAATTGGCAATGAGACATGATATCAACTCTTAATATCATCAGAACTCTTTCTTACCATAAATGATTTCTCTAAATCATTTTATGAATCTCATAGACCATGGTTAACACCTAGCATAGCATGCCATGGCCACCCAATTAGTAATAAGGTTTACCTTAAATGAACCTATAATCATATGTTACCATGCACTAGAATCTCTCATTACAAAATCCCAACTCAAAAGTGAGTCATGGTTTATGTCAAACTCCATTTGCTATGAATATTATGTTCTCTTTTAATTCCAGTTCTTGATTAAAAGATTTTTCTCATCGAAACTCTTTTACGAATAAATCTATCTGTCTGGCAGGAACTTGAAACATCAAGAACAATTAAATGAACATAGGATTTTATCTCTATTTACTTAGAGAGCAGATTCCATCTTGATCAACACCTACCTCCATATATAACTAGTAGGAGCCAACACATGCCCATATACCCATACAGTACAAGTATGAAAGCGATATCAAACTCAAACTACCTATATACAAGATAAGCTGTGCTATCTCAGTCTAAAGATTATATGCATCGATATGATTTATGACAAAACATTGACAAGAGTAAACTCCATGTGCTTGTCATAAGTGTCACTGGTTCGGCCTACTTATCATTTATAAGTGCCTATCATGTTTGTTATATGGCATGAGACTCACCATTCCATCTTATTTATATCTCATATAAATAACTTGGGAACAAACATGAATACAATCTTTCTGGATAAGTCATGTCCTTATTATGAAGTATCCTCGATTGTGAACCTATTTATGATACTTTGTGCTAGAAATATTGTCACTCATATTCTTAACAACTTAAGAATAATATTACTAACAAAATATCAATGGACCTTTTCTATTACACATAAATATAGTAAACGGAAAAGTGGAAATGCCATTTATTAATAAAATATGTACAAGATACATACTAAATGATATGTTCTAGGGCATACTACTAACAATCTCCCACTAGCACTAGAGCCATTCATTACAATATCTTAGACCTATCTTCTCAAGATGTCGGTCTATCTGAGTCTGTGACATAGGCTTAGTGAATGGATCAGCTGGATTTTCAGCTGATGCTATTTTCTGCATGGCTACATCGCCTCGCCCAACTATTTCTCTGATAATGTGGTAGCGCCTTTCTATGTGTTTGGATTTCTGGTGAGACCTTGGTTCCTTAGCTTGTATGACTGCTCCATTATTGTCACGGTGTAGTGGGCTGGCGACTCAATGGAAGGAATTACTGTAAGTTCTGTCATGAACTTCTTTATCCAAACAGCTTCCTTTGCAGCATCTGATGCAGCAATATACTCAGCCTCTGTAGTGGAATCTGCAGTCGTGCTCTATTTGGAACTCTTCCAACTGACTGCACCTCCATTACAAATGAACACATATCCAGAGGTAGACTTTCTATCATCGATATCTGATTGGAAATCAGAATCAGTATAACCATCCAATTGCAAGTCTCCACCTCCATAAATCAAGAATAAATCCTTAGTTCTTCTCAAGTACTTAAGAATATTCTTGACAGCTATCCAGTGTTCCAAACCTGGATTGGATTGATACCTGCTAGTCAAACTAATAGCATATGCGATATCTGGCCTAGTACACAACATTGCATACATTAAACTTCCAATAGCCGAAGCATATGGAATCCTAGCCATCTTATTTCTTTCTTCAGGTGTCTTTGGAGACATTTCTTTAGAAAGATGGATACCATGTCTCAGTGGTAACAATCCTCTCTTGGAATCAAGCATGTTAAACCTCTTTAACACCTTTTCCAAGTATAGACTTTCGGATAAACCAATTATTCTTTTCGCTCTATCTCTATAGATGCGAATCCCAAGAATATAGGTTGCCTCCCCTAAGTCTTTCATGGAGAATGTATTTGACAACCATACCTTTATAGTCATCAACATACCTGTGTCATTACCCATCAACAGTATGTCATCCACATATAAGACAAGGAAAGTGATAGCACTGTCACTAACCTTCTTATATACACATGGCTCATCCTCATTTTTGATAAAACCAAAGATTTAATGGCTTCATCAAAACGGATGTTCCAACTCCTCGAAGCTTGTTTCAACCCATAAATGGATCGCTTTAGCTTGCATACCTTGGAACCATCTTGGGATTCAAATCCCTTAGGTTGTTCCATGAAAATGTTTTCTTCAATGTATCCATTGAGAAAAGCTGTTTTGACATCCATCTGCCAAATCTCATAATCATAGTACGCAACTATTGCTAATAAAATCCTAATTGATTTAAGCATGGCAACAGGTGAGAAAGTCTCCTCATAGTCGATTCCTTGCCTTTGGCGAAACCCTTTCGCTACTAGCCTTGCCTTATAGGTCTCTACCTTTCCATCAGAACCAATTTTCTTCTTGAAAACCCATTTGTTCCCTATAGGTACAATACCTTCAGGTGGGTCAACAAGATCCCAAACTTGATTCTTATACATGGAATCAATCTCGGATTTCATTGCATCAATCCATTTTGAAGAGTCTATATCTGATATAGCTTCTTCATAGGTAAGTGGATCATCTCCATGATCTACTTCTTCATGAGTAGACAACTCTTGTTCTTCTTCATGAAGAAAACCATATCTCACTGGTGGGTGAGATACCAGTTGTTCTACGAGGAGCAATTTGTAGATGTTTCATCAACGGGTATTGGTTGACTAGATGGATCTATATCCATCGATGCATTGGTTGGTCAGAATTCTCCAATTCTAACTCTATTTGCCTTCCTTTGCCTCCTTCTTGGACAAATTGTTGTTCAAGAAATGTGGCATCTCTACTTATCACAACTTTTGTGAAGTAGGCAAATAAAATAATATCCAAAACTATCTTTTGGATATCCAACAAATCGACCTTTTTCTGATCTGGTCTCCAATTTATCAGTGTTCAGCTTTTTGATATAAGCTGGACAACCCCAAATCTTAACATGCTTAAGACTTGGTTTTCTTCCATGCCATATCTCATAAGGTGTGGAAGAAACTGATTTTGATGGAATCCTATTCAGAATATACAAAGCTGATTCTAATGCAAATCCCCAAAAGGAGATTGGCATATCAGTATAGCTCATCATACTACGTACCATATCCAATAAGTACGATTTCTCCTTCGGATACACCATTCGGTTGTGGTGTTCTGGAGAGTCGGTGAAAACAATGCCATGCTCTCTCAAGTATTCATCAAATTCAGTACTCAAATATTCACCTCCACGATCTGATCGAAGAGCTTTAATACTCTTTCCTGTTTGATTTTCTACTTCAGATTTAAATTCTTTGAACTTTTCAAAGGATTCATGTTTGTATTTCATCAAATACAAATACCCAAACCTTGATTTATCATCAGTAAAGGTAATAATGAAAACCCCCTCTAGTCATTTCTTTAAATGGACCACATACATCACTATGTATTAGCTCCAAAATATTTTTAGCTCCTAGCCCTTGTCCAACAAAGGGTGATCTAGTCATTTTGCCCTGAAGGCAAGATTCACAAGTTGGAGTAGGCTCAGAGCCCAATGAGGATAGAATACCCATTTTCTCCAATTTTGTAATCCTATCTTCTACAACATGACATAACCTTAAGTGCCAAATATATTTTGAACTTGAGTTGGTTTTCACCATGGCATTGCATTCATTTAGATTGCTATACTCTGGCCAGTGGAAACACTTTCTTACTGACAATGGAAACACTTTCCTGTTGGCTATGGAAACACTTTCCTGTTGGCAGTGAAAACACTTTCCTTTGCCTTTATCAGCTTTAGTCTTCCTTTTCTGTTTAGCTATTTTCTTGGAAGGACCAGGAATCTGAGGTTTCTTTTTCTTATTGCCCTTCTTCTTGTTGGACTTTCCAGCAGAAGAAGATGCAACCAAAGCTACCTCTTTTCCTTTATTGCACAGCATATTCTTTTGGGCAATAACCGCATGTTGAGTAAACCAGCTAAGATGCATTCTGTTGAGTCATATGGAAATTTGTCACAAAATTTCCCAAAAGACCAGGAAGGGTGAAGGATCAAATCCGTGCATGTAGTTGGAAATCCATGTTGAAGTCAAGATAGTCCAACTGCTCAATCAGCCGAATGATCTTGTGGACATGATCCCCAACATTCTGTCCCTCATACATCCTCATGCGGAACAGCTGCCTAGATATCTCATACCTAGCATTCCTTCTGTGCTCACCATACAACTCTTGTAGGTGAAGGAGGATCTCACTCGCACTCTGCATGTTCTCATGTTGCTTCTGTAACTCATTACTCATGGAAGCAAGCATGTAACACTTAGCTCTCATATCATGCTCCTTCCACTTGTCCAAAGTTTCATGTTCCTCTTGTGTGGCCTCTGGAGGTAAGGGACCAGGAACATTTGAATCTAGAACATATCCTATATGTTCAAGGTTCAGGACAAGTTTGAAATTTCTTAGCCAATCAGACAGATTAGGCCCTGTCAACCTATTGCGATCAAGTATGCTTGCAAGGATATTGGATGGTGGTGGTTGTTTTGTGCTCATTTTTATCAGAAAATTAACTGTAGAAAATAACCAGATTAATTAGTAAATGTATCATGTAATTAACTAAAATGATTATGGTCTTTTAATCAAATTGGTCCTCCCACTAACTTAGCGAATCCTACACTTCCAAAGTAGAAAACGAAAATCCTAGTTGGATGGATTTCTAGTGGGTGATTGAATTCTTATAATTCTATTGATCATCCTCAGGTACATCCATTATTGGAATTACAATAAACTATAAGTGAGCAACTCTTTGCCCATCACATTTCATGTGAGGTTCAATCCTTTACCTAGCCCCTAATGCTCAAAATCTCAGGTACATCCATTATTGACTTATCTTGCATTAGTTAAGTTGATCCCATTGAGCCAGTAATTATGCAAATAATTTTAATGTCCTCAGGTACATCCAATATTGGCCACTAAACCATTTACATATTTACAACATCTCATGCTTAATAATTATTCTTAAGAAAATCTCTTAAATAAATTGCATCTTATGCAACTATTTAAAATTTCTTAAAATAATTACCCCAATGGAGGGCCTATGTTATAATTACTTTAATTATAGCATTTCCAACTTAATCATTTGTTTGGAAGATTTTATAGCCATCCTAATTACTATTAAGGTCTCACTTTGCACATTATCCATTTAGCATGCATATATCATATAATTGCATACATTCCCATACATCTCATGCATTCATGGATAAGCAGTAAATATGGTATGATCATGGACTTTCTAAGGGATTCAATTACGAGCCACCAAGAATTGAATCAGGGCATTCCTAGGTGCATTTCATTCATTCATTTTACAAGAGTTGCTGAAGGAGTACATAATCAACACTTGATATTGAATTCCTCCCACTGGTCCCACCAATGCTCTTGACCTCCTTGAACTTCTTGCAATCCAATATTACATAGTAATCCTTGGCATACCAAGGCGAATATACAAGAACTTAAATAAATGAAATTACAACCCATAAATATTACAAACTTAATAATACATGCCCAAAATAAATTAAAATAAATTAATTAATTTACAATCCCAAAGAAACATAAAAGAAATAAATCCAATCACATTGGTCTTTTATAGTCCATGATCATCCATCATGCATATCACTATTTAACAATTAAATAAAACATACATTCTTAAATTAAATTGAATATCTCATATTCAACTTAAAAATCCAGATTTGAATATGATTCAAATAAATTTAAAAATTCAGATTTGAATCTCATTCAAACAAATTTAAAAATTCAGATTTGAATCACATTCAAACAACTTTAAAAATTCAGATTTGAATCACATTCAAACATTTTTTAAAAAATCAGATCTGAATTTTATTCAATCAATTTTAAAAAATAGATTTAAATATGATTCAAACAACTTTAAAAATTCAGATTTGAATCACATTCAAACAACTTTTAAAATTCAGATTTGAATCACATTCAAACAATTTTTTAAAATTCTGATTTGAATCATAATTTAATTGTGTGATAAAAACTAATAATTAAACACTTTAATTAGTCAAAAAATAGGCCTTAGATCATACAACAATTGCAGAATTAAAAGCCAAACCTTGAACCACCCATGGAACCATTGTTGCCGCCACCAATGGTGGCTTCACCATGTGTGACGCCACACCTCATGATCCAACCAGCAATGAATCTCTTGATCTCATGATCAAACACACAATTAAATTATATAATCAACAATCTAAATGGCAAATATAGTGGCTCTGATACCAATTGAAGGCAGGCGTGAAAAACACAAGATTATACCATTGAATTCAAAAATTTTCACCTAGGGTCACATGCACCATGCAAGATTTATTTTTATCTATTTGATTTCAATGATAAACAACATATTAAAACTCTTTTAATATGTTTTTGGATCTGTATTTGCCATTTAAGATTTTAAAAATTAATCAGATTAATTTTAGAACCCTAGATTAAATCAAGAACGATTACACTAACCTCTTGATGCACTGCAGCGTGTCTGCGCCTTTGAGATTCGTCTTCAGGACACCAAATGTTGTCCCTCTAGCTTGTCCACACCAAGAACACCTATGGCAGCCCTTGAACAGCTTCTAAAGCCTTTTCGATTAATTAGAAATTCAAGTTCTGCCTTTTAAGAGATTAGAGATGTAAACAGGACACTAGAAACAATTTCTAGCGTTCCTAATTCAAGAGATTGATGGCTAATCTCTTTGAATTGATGAGAGATGAAGAGAAATAGCTGGAGAGGCTCAAAGTGGCGTGACATAACAAAATATCAATGGACTTTTTTTATTACACATAAATATATTATGAAAATGAAAAAGTAAAAATGCCTTTTATTAATAAAACATGTACAAGATACGTACTAAATGATATGTTCTAGGGCATACAACTAATAAGGGTTTGAATTATTTTTGGTACCTTGGTGTTATGGTTTGAGATTGAACTTGTTGAGACTGTTTGTTCATCATTTGAAGTGTTATGAATGATAAATTGTAGTTGGGAGTAAGGAGGAACGAATATTAGGAGTGCT
Organism: Hevea brasiliensis; assembly: GCF_030052815.1. Classification (NCBI taxonomy): domain Eukaryota; kingdom Viridiplantae; phylum Streptophyta; class Magnoliopsida; order Malpighiales; family Euphorbiaceae; genus Hevea; species Hevea brasiliensis. Next base: position 28,868,446 of record NC_079505.1, read on the forward strand.
TCTCTTATGCAGGAATTCGGACCTATGAGTCCAATGTACTTTTTGAGTCATAACTGTAATTGTATGACTCCAATTGGTATGAGGAAAATTAGAGGTGAAACTAGACTCAAAATACCCCATTTTTCATAAAGAAACCCTGCCCAAATTCTATCAAAATCTTGGTCAATTTACTGTCCCCATCTGGGTATTCAAACACTAAACTTAGAAAAATGACCAAATGAACAATACATGTTCATTTGACCATAACTCTCTCTAGACAGGTCCAAATGACTTGAATTTTATACCATTGGAAAGACTAGACATAGGACTACAACTTTCATTGAGAATGCCAAGCCCAGAAATGTTTCTAATCAAATGAAATTGTTGACTCAAATTAGGATACCAAACTGACCTGCACCATTCTGTCCAGAATTTCCTGGACTAAAGCTCACCCGACCAGTTTTGGCAAGATGGACATAACTTGGTCTAAAAAAACCCAAATTCAATGAAACTAGTGGCACAATTTCTATTAGATATAGATTTATAAAATTGGTCTTTTGACCCAAATCCAGATACTAAGGGAACTAGGCCAATTTATTAGGTTAAGTTAGTATATGAATTCGGGAAATTTCCTAAGTGATTATTTGACCCCAGAACACTCATTTAGCCATATCTCCCACTAGGAAGCTCTAATTAGGATAAGCCATACTGATCTGGAACCCTAAGAAAAAGGGTTCCAACTTTGTTTTAGACTTGGTCAAATTATGTGAAGGAACGGAAGCGTGAAAAACACAAGATTATACCATTGAATTCAAAAATTTTCACCTAGGGTCACATGCACCATGCAAGATTTATTTTTATCTATTTGATTTCAATGATAAAAAACATATTAAAACTCTTTTAATATGTTTTTGGATCTGTATTTGCCATTTAAGATTTTAAAAATTAATCAGATTAATTTTAGAACCCTAGATTAAATCAAAAACGATTACACTAACCTCTTGATGCCTTTGCAGCGTGTGCGCCTTTGAGATTCGTCTTGAGGACACGGATGTTGTCCCTCTAGCTTGTCCACACCAAGAACACCTATGGCAGCCCTTGAACAGCTTCTAAAGCCTTTTCTATTAATTAGAAATTCAAGTTCTGCCTTTTAAGATATTAGAGATGTAAACAGGACACTAGAAACAATTCCTAGTGATCTTAATTCAAGAGATTGATGGCTAATCTCTTTGAATTGATAAGAGATGAAGAAAAAGAGATAAAAACCCTCAAAGTGGCATGACAAAGGAGTGTGGCTGCTGGTTGTGTTTTATTTTCTCATAACAACACTTAAATAGCTAGGTTAACACATTAAACCCTTGCCATATGTCACCCTTTGATTAGCTCTAGGTTTAAGTGACCCAATCACATTGTGCCAAGTGTCAAACCTATATGTAATCTTGATTTTAATCATCTTACATGATTAAAAAACATTTGGCAAGCTTATGTGTTATGCCATATGTCACCATCTCATGGTGCCACGTGTCACACTGCAAAATGACCAAAATGCCCCTGTGTCTTAATTTTGAGTTCTCAACCCAAAATAAATATTTTTCTTCTTCTAATTAATTTATATCAAATATAAATTAATTAATTAATCTCTATTAATTAATTTCTCATTAATTAAATTCATATTTAAACACTTTAAATATAAATTTAACTTATATTATACATCCAATAATCTAGATTTGGTTTCAAGTCATGCTAGGGACTTTGCAATCTAATTGCAAACCAAACCTATTTAATTAATCAATTTAAACTCTTTAATTAATTAATTAAATCATATTTAATTAGGTGATAACTTGTGTATGTGTGTGACTTACTAGGCTCATCACTAATTGGCAATGAGACATGATATCAACTCTTAATATCATCAGAACTCTTTCTTACCATAAATGATTTCTCTAAATCATTTTATGAATCTCATAGACCATGGTTAACACCTAGCATAGCATGCCATGGCCACCCAATTAGTAATAAGGTTTACCTTAAATGAACCTATAATCATATGTTACCATGCACTAGAATCTCTCATTATAAAATCCCAACTCAATTTGAGTCATGGTTTATGTCAAACTCCATTTGCTATGAATATTATGTTCTCTTTTAATTCCAGTTCTTGATTAAAAGATTTTCTCATCGAAACTCTTTTACGAATAAATCTATCTGTCTGGCAGGAACTTGAAACATCAAGAACAATTAAATGAACATAGGATTTTATCTCTATTTACTTAGAGAACAGATTCCATCTTGATCAACACCTACCTCCATATATAACTAGTAGGAGCCAACACATGCCCATATACCCATACACGTACAAGTATGAAAGCGATATCAAACTCAAACTACCTATATACAAGATAACTGTGCTATCTCAGGTCTAAAGATTATATGCACTGATATGATTTATGACAAAACATTGACAAGAGTAAACTCCATGTGCTTGTCATAAGTGTCACTGGTTCGGCCTACTTATCATTTATAAGTGCCTATCATGTTTGTTATATGGCATGAGACTCACCATTCCATCTAATTTATATCTCATATAAATAACTTGGGAACAAACATGAATACAATCTTTCTGGATAAGTCATGTCCTTATTATGAAGTATCCTCGATTGTGAACCTATTTATGATACTTTGTGCTAGAAATATTGTCACTCATATTCTTAACAACTTAAGAATAATATTTCTAACAAAATATCAATGGACCTTTTCTATTACACATAAATATAGTAAACGGAAAAGTGGAAATGCCATTTATTAATAAAATATGTACAAGATAAATACTAAATGATATGCTCTAGGGCATACTACTAACATTATGAACATAAGAACCCTAAAATGGGAGTCCAAATTTCTGACCTGAACGTGAATCCTGGTAAAACAGGGCACATGAGTCCAGGACAGTGATTTGTCCATAATTAATTCTACAAAACTTAAAAAATTGTAATAAAAATTTTTGAGTGACTATAAGACATAGGGTAACAACTTCCATGAAGAACCTTAGGCCTAAAAATGACTATAACATGACCAATTAATTAGACAAAAAAAGACTCTAAAAACTGCCAAATTCTGGACCTTAAGAAAGGTTCATAAAATAACTTAGAATATGATATGAAATAAAATAGAATACTTTGTTAAGCATAAAAATGACATGAATTAATGAAGCTATAGGTATGAAATAACATTATTTTGCCCAAAGTACACCTAGACTCATTTATATAGCTTGGATCAATCGGTATACCAATTAGGGACTACATATTGCAGGACTGCCCATAGGGATAATCATTGACAGACAACATATGTCTAAGATGATTGTTCTTCTGGCTTTATGCTTGCCTAATGGCCATAGTGCCAATTTTTATTGTTAATGGCTTATGCCTGCCCGCTCGCCTTGTGCCTGATATGACCATTATATACTGGGTAGACATACAGATGTTTAACTAGTATACTCTTGTGTATCTAGTCTTTATAGTCTGTCATAGGTTACTTGGGCACAGACAAAAGCAATAAGCCTTAAATATAAATAAGTACATGAGAAAATCATTAATATGAATTTTATAAGATTGAATATAAGGTATATGCACAGAATAGATCCCTTTTAGCTTATTTACTTCCAAAGTTCTAGAAAATATGTAAAAGATTTTAAATACATGAACAGTGATATTTATTTATAAGGTTATACGTGAAATAATTATTTTAAATTGTTTAGTTATTTTTCCTTATTTATGCACCACTAAGCGTTATGCTTAGCACGTTGGTTCTTACCACGCATAGGTACTAGAGAGCAGCAGCAGCAGTAGGGCCTAGACCGAACTGGGACCAGATCTGCTACAGTGTGAGTTGTCACCTCATCAGTCAATTTGGTAGGGCTCATGTACATATTAGATTTTACATTTTGGTATTGTATGTAATTAAATGATGTAAATAATTTTGGATTGTATATAAATTGTAAATTATTGTATATGTAAACTTTATATAAATGAAATATAATTTATTTTCTTGAAATTGATATGAGCATGAGAAGTGATATGATGAATAAATAGATGAAATGAATATAAATTGTTTTAACAGGTAACATGAAACCCACCATGCACTAATAGAACAAAAGGGACTCTGTCTGGGTCTCCATAAAAATGAAATGGGATAAAAAAAAATTCTACAAGTGAGATAATAAAATTAAATGGATATTAAATTAATATTGTAAATGATGAGACAGGATAGGGTGCTCTGATACTAAATGTAGCATGCCTTACTCGGCTGCACTGTAGGTGGGAGAGGAGTGTTACATATATTGGTATTAGAGCAAAGGTTTAGGCATTCCTAGGCATAAGTAGACAGAAAGATATAGTGTGCATAACATGCATGAGCCCTTATTTAGGAGTCGAGGTGACACTAATGCAGATATGTTCTTTGTTTGTTTTATAGGATTGATGGAGTATGATCCTTCAGAGGAAGGGTCTTACAGACCAGTGGAGGAGGAGGAGATTGGTAGTCATGCACCTGTCCGCAGTCAGGGGCGAGACAGGAAAGAGGAGTCATCCCTAGGTACAACGGGTAGACTGCAGCAGGCATTTTTGGAGCAAATGACTCAGATGCTCCGCTAGTTTACCAGAGCCACCTCACAGCCTACACAACGGTCTCTACTAGAGAAGTTAAGAAAGTATGGGGTCGTTGACTTTATGGTTAGAAGGAAGATGACCCATCCACTGCTGAGCATTGGTTAGAGCGAACTGAGAGAGTGCTGAAGCAGTTACATTGAACGCCAGAGGAGCAGCTAGAGTGCGCTCTGTCATTACTACAGGAGGAAGCCTATCAGTGGTGGGACACAGTTTCCAGAGCGATACAGCCGATAGAGCTTACTTGGGACTTCTTCTTGACTAAGTTCAAGAAGAAGTATATTAGTCACATATACTTAGAGGCTAGAATGAGAGAGTTTATGACCTTGAGGCAGAGACGGTTAACGATCTCTGAGTATGAGAGGGAGTTTGTGAGGCTGGGTAGAAATGCATGGGAGGTAATGCCTACAGAGGCAGAGAGGTGTCGTAGGTTCGAGGATGGACTGAATGATAATATCATAATTATAGTGACAACACATGGGTATACGAATTTCTCCCAACTAGTGGCTGCATCACTTAATGTAGAGAGAGTACGAAATAAGGAGTAGTCTAGGAGAGATAGACAGCGAAAGAGGAGTTATGGACAAGGTCAGTCCAGTACAACAGTTTCTGAGGGTAAGAGGCCCAAGATTTCCTAAGGCCAGGGCCAAAGAAAGGGCCTCAATTTACTTAGAGAGGAGGATAGTCCAAAGCATTAGTGGGGAGTTCTCCAGGCATCCGCGGGATTTAGCTCCATACCATTATGCACCAACTGTGAGAGGAGGCACCGAAGAGAGTGCCAATTGTTGACCGGGGGATGCTTCCGATCATTTCCTACAGGATTGTCCCCCACTAGAGTGTTCCCACTGCCCCACCACCGACTGAGAGATTTACCCCAGCAGCTCAGAGGGGTAGATGACCTGCGAGACCAGAGGTGACGGGTACATTATAGAGACTAGCTTCAGAGACAATTGAGCGACCTGAGGCCTGAGTAGCACCTCGTGTATATGATATGAGGGCACAGGAGGAGCCAGAGCCTACAGTTGTTGTCCAAGGTATATTTCTCATTATAATATTTTAGTAAATGTAATAATAGACCCTGTATACAAGATGAAAGAGGATAGGTGCAGTTCCTCGACTATTTATACAGAGTAAATTTCGAGGACGAAATTTTTATTAGAGAGGGAGAATTGTAACGCCCTCACTTTAGGTAGTCCGTATATTCTACTGTTCTGATAACTAATGTCTGTTTGGACAGCCAGGATGATTGGAACTACACTCCAACTAGAGTGAGAAGGCATAAATTGACAAAATAAAGGCTAAGAAAAATTTAGGAGAAATAAAAGAAGTGAATTGCAAATGAGTTAAATGAGCCGATGCCCTAGTGATGGGTGACCTAATGGAAAGTTGCTGTAAAGATAGCTAGTAGCCCTAAACCTGAGGGAAACCCAGTGAAATAATTTTTGGGACTCCAGAGATGAGTCATTAAGGTTTTGATGGTATTAGAATTCCAAGAAAATGATCAGAAAAATTATTAGATCGGTACAGACAATTTTAGTTATTAAGCAAAACGAAGGGCATTTTGGTCATTTCGTCTTCAGAGATGATTTTTGACCAACTTGTCTAGTTAATTAAATAAATTATATGACATAAAATATGAATAAATACTGCTAAAAAATTAATTAAAAATGAGTAAAAAAGAAAGAAAAAAAAATGAAGGAAAATGCCTATTATGACATCATACATGTGTCACCATGATGCAATTAAAAGCCCTCCACGAATCAAAATATAACAAGCCCTCACAAAAACACTTAAAAAGAGATAAAATTAACTAGAAAATTCTACTTCTTCTTCCTTCCCACTTGTTGGCCAAGAATCACCATTGGAGCTCCACCATTTCCCTTCACTTAAAGCTCTATTTCCCACTTAATTACTCCATAAAACCACTTGCTTTCTTCACTAAACTTGATCCTCACACCTTAGATTAACTCTAGGCAGCCATAAGAAGTAGAAAACTCAAAGTTTTAACAACCCAACAAAGTCATCAAAAAGGTTAGTGCTATGTAACTCTTTCTTTCTTCTTAAACTATGTTAAGCATGATTAGGAAGTAAAAATTGAAAGAAATTAAAAAGGATTGTTGAGTATATTACATGGCCAAATTTTGGCCAGCCTAGGGTAGTGATGGATAATGGAATTAATTATAATAAAATCCAATTTCTAACTTAGAATAGATGGAAGACAAGATACATATGATGATTGGTATAAGGTTTTCATGATTTGAGAAATTTTGAGTTAGGGATTGAATTAATTTTGGTACCTTAGTGTTATGGCTTGAGATTGATCTTGTTGAGACTATTTCTTGATCATTTGAAGTGTTATGAATGACAAATTATAGTTGTGTAACACCCCTATGTTCGGTAGTGCGTTCTACTGTTCTGGTGACCAGTGTTATCTGGACAGCTAGGATGCCTAGAACTACACTTCGTTATGAGTGAGGAGACATAAAATGATGAAATAGAAGAAAAGAAAACACAAGAAAAAAAAAGGAAAAATAATAACAAAGAAATGTAACCAAATTAAGCGAGTCGAGAACCCTAGCGATGGGTGACCGCACCGGGAAGTCACGGCGTGGACCGTTGACTAGCCCTGGACTGTGGGGAACCCTGGAAAATATTTTTAGGACTTAAAGAGACATCAATTGAAGTATAAATATCATTAGAAATATCAAAGAAAAATTAAAGTACTAGTACAAGGAAAAGTGAGAAATCGAAAAACAGACAAAACCCGGTGTTACCGAAAAATCGGGAATACAACCCGAACAGGGGCATTATGGTCATTTGACGTCCCGAATTGTCTTTTAACCTAAATGTCCATTAAAAATAAATAATATTACACTGAGAAAATAAAATGAAAAATTAGTTTAGTGGTACCTAATGCAATTAGCCAAAAGTGGAGTGAAAATTATATGATTAATTTGAATGAGTGGACCACTAAGAATTATAAAATGGATTAAATATACTCATAAGTGGGCAGATTACTCCCACTCAAACATCATCTTCCTCACTTGGCTCAACCTTGCCGAAATGAAGAATGGGAATCCTCCATTGCCATTTGCATGAAGCTCCATTAACTCCTTCAATTTACCTCCAATCATCTGGGTTTCTTCATTAAAGATTACCTCCACATCAGAAGGAAGAAGTAGATACCACTATTAAGAAGTTTTAGGGAAGATTAAGCAAGTCCCAACAATAGGTAAGTTTGAGTTTTTGAATATTTCTTTGATAAAGTTTGTATACATGTTATGGGTGTTTGATTTGTGAAGAAAATTTTCAAGTTTGAGAAGTTCTTGATATATCCAGTTTGGACAGCCATGGAGATGTATATTTGATGATTTATTCTTACATTTATTTGATGGGAAATTATGTTGAGTAGGGTGATTAATGTCCTAGTAAGTTAATTCCATGTATATATGTGGTGATTGTGCAATTGGGATGGAAGTTGATGAATTGTGGGACACTTTGGCATTGTGGAGCATTTTGGCAGCTTTGGTACTCTTTAATGAGTGTTTGAATTCATGGAGATATTGGATAAATTGTGATATTGAGGATTGATGAATATGTATGTAAATTGGTTGTGTAAAGTGCATGTAAGAATTAGAAATGTTATGTGTATATGTGGTTGTATTTGGACTTTATGAATTAGAGTTTTATTTGGTGTATTAAGGATGTTTGTATTCTGCCCAAAATGATTTTAATGTGAAGTAGTAAATGGTTTTGGTAATGTACCAAATCAGAATTGGTAAGGGAAGTGGACTTAGAGTAAGGTAAATGTGTAATTGATACATGTTTATGCAATGTAATTAAGGGCAGTATGCATTTTAACCTATAACTCTAAATATGTAACTCCAATTGGTATGAGACCAATTGGAGGTGAAACTAGGCACAAAATGTGCCAACTTTCATGAAGGAAACATACCAAAATTCTGCTTGCAAGGTAGCATGAAAAATGACCAATTCGGATTGAGTACAATTGAGGCCTGAAAATTGACCAATTGGCCAGCAGTTAGTGCTTAGGCCATAACTCACTCAAAACAGGTCCAATTGGCCTGAAATTTTAACCATGAATAGCTAAGACCCACATCTACAAGTCTTATGAAGACACCAACGCCCAGAAATGACCATAAGCAAACAGCTTGCACAAGTTCGGGTCCAAAAACTGGCCGAACCAAAGTTGACCAAATTGACCTAAAATGACTTAATTTGATGCCATTTGACCAGCAATAGTAAAATGACCATAACTTGGTCTACATAACTCAGAATGACCTAAAATTTTGCCTCGCATTCCATAAGACATAGATCTACAAGTTTGTAGTTTTGACCGAAACCCGAAAACCGAGGGAACTAGGTCGTCCGGCTAGGTCAAACTAGTATCCTGGAATCCAGCAATTTGCAATAAAATGCACTAAACAAGGAAATGAAATTGGTAACGAGTACCAACCCTAAAACACTATCGAATGTGACATATTAGTGACACTAAAACCTAAATTACCTAGAACGCATCGAGGGTCGGTATATTAGGTGATTAAGCAAATAATAGCTTTCAGTGAATTATTGTCAAACATTATCGATAGAGACAGTTTAATTTAGTACTGAAACACTTCAAATTGTATTTCTCAGTTAGTAAAGACTCAGGGAAAGGGAAGGAAACACTGAGTCCAGACCAGGAGACAGTTATCAGAGGTTTGTGCACAACAATTATTTCTTTTGAATTTTTTTCAATTGAAATGAATTATGACTAATTGTACATTATTGTTTTAAATTGTGGAAATGTATTTGAATGGATATTTATTGCTTGAAAAGCACTGTACATGGTTTGAAACTGTGTAAAATTGTTTGAATGATATTGATGGATACTTATTGATTGAAAAGCATTGGAAATGGATTGAAACCATAGCTATCATGTATATTGATTGTATTCCTCGCTAGCTTGTCTAGTAGGACGAATTGAATTCCCTCTCTGGCTGAAGTGTTGAGGTGTGTGCCTGTTGAGGATGAATTAGATGAGTACTCATATTTTTGCTAGCTAGCTATGTTATTCCTCATTAGTCATTGACTTTTGGGACGAATTGAATACCTCATTAGCCATCGGCTTTTGGGACGAATTGAACTTTGGAACATGATTAAGCTGTGTGTGATTTATTGATATGTATTGTGAGATTGTGAAATGAATTTAAACTCTTATTGACATATACTGTCTTTTGAATTCAACCACGATCTGACTCATTGAAATTTATTGTGATATTGAGAAATGGAGTTTAAATTCTTGTTGACAATTACTGTCTTGAAATTAACTATGGTTTTAAGTATCCACTATTTATATGATTTATGAATTGTGATTTAAAGTTGTATTTGGTTAATGTGTGCACCACTGAGACATTGTCTCAGCGATAGCTTTTTATTGCTGTCGCAGGTAGACAGACAGATAGGGCAGCAGACTAGGCTGCTAGTACCTCCAGCGAGAGATTACCGGGTATAATGAGTATACCAACATTTTGCATTTTGTACTGTAATGTATGACCACTGTATGTACATATTGTTTTTGGTTTTGAGCAGTTGTAAATTCAAATTGTACCTTGAAGTTGTAAAATAATTATGAGTTTTTTGCTTGTAAAAATTGTATTATATTTCTTTTATCTCAGTCTTTGAAAAATTACTGTGGATTTGAGTTGAGAAATGTGTTGTGTTGAGAAATATGTTGGAGTTGAGATTTGGAAATCTATTGAAGTGCTTTTTACAGGTTTTCTGAAGAACTATTTTATCCAAAATACAGATGGCACTATGCCAAAATTTTTACAGAAATTCCAAATAATTCAAATGTGTTAATTCTATCACTTCAGTTCAAAAAGGTTTTTAACACCTGTAAATAGTGCTCACCAATGTAAAAGAAGTAAGAAAAGTTTTTAAAATCCCTTGTAGTGTATTTAATGGGTTATCAGTAGACGGAGTTGGTAATTCATTAGGTATACTACGGGATCATGTTATGCCTTACAGAGGGATAGGGTGTGACATGTTTTAGTGGTATCAGAGCTAGTTTTTAAATTTTGTTTTCACCTGTTATTTGAATATTCTTTCTTTATAGTACAACTGCTCAACATCATTGTTTGATACATACAGTACATTACATTATAAATATGCACTAACAGGAGGAAATCTCCTTGTGTTATTTGTTCAGGAGGTCTGAGATCCTCGCATTGACCATGGAAGAGGGTGATCGTTCAGTCAATCAATCTATTGAGGTTGAGGTACAAGGGGATGCCCCAGCCCTCCAAAATGTCAGTGGTTCAACAGCACTAGCTCCTGCAGTACTGCAGTTTCCTGCTCAGTTCGCTCAGCAGATGGCTGCAATGTTCCAACAAATGGCTGGTAATGTGCCTACTCAAGTCCCAATACAGACACCAGTGGTACAACCACAGTCTCCTACTAGGCAGTATGACAAATTGATGAAGTATGGGGCTACAGAGTTTAAGGGGACAGTAGATCCTCTAGAAGCTGAACAATGGTTAGAGAGGATGGATAGGGTATTCAAGAAATTGCATTGCACAGAGGAGCTCAGATTCGAATACTCTGTATCTTTGCTACAGGGGGATGCTTATGACTGGTGGAAAACCATTCCCCACAGTCTGGTAGAACCTGCAGTGCTAACATGGAATGACTTTCTCAGGGAATTCAGACAGAAATATGTCCCTGATGCTTATGTAGACCAGAAGTTACAAGAATTCCTAAGTCTGAAACAGGGGAACAGATCAGTGGCTGAGTATGAAAGAGAATTTTCCCGCCTGAGCCATTATGCAGTAAGTTTACTTGCTACCAGCAGGGAGAGATGCAAGAGGTTTGAAACTGGCTTGAAGCCCAGTATCAGATTACAAGTAGTCGGCTTCAAACACACTAACTTCTCTGAACTTATTTCTCAAGCTCTAGAGTTAGAAAGAATTGAGTCTGAAGCTGCTCCTGAGAAAAAGAAATCAGAGAAGACAGAGAAAGAGGGAAAATCTGTAGAACAGAGTTCCAGTGGTCCTACTGGAAAGAGGAAGAATTATGGGGGACATGGCAGAGGTGGCAAGAAATCTGGTAGGGGAAGATATTCAGGACAGAAGCCTCCCCTATCTGGTCAGCAGAGTACCAGAGGTTCCTACCCTCCCCGCCAATGTGAAACATGTGGAAGAAATCATGGTGGGATCTGCTACAAGGCTATTGGAGCCTGTTATAACTGAGGCACAGGACACTTTGCCAAGGACTGCACCAGTAGTCGCAGAGTTGGACCACCTCCTACTACTGCAGAAGGGTCAGTTCAGAGCCCTGTCACTAGAAGTTCACAACCACCCAGCAGAGGTAGAGGCAGGGGTAGAGGTAGCCCAGCAGGCAGCCAAGGTACAATGAAACAATCAGAGCAAGACAGTGCTCCAGTCAGAATGTATGCAATGAGACAGAGGGAAGAGGCCGAGACATCTGATGTTGTGGCTGGTACCTTCTCAACTTTTAATCAAGATGTGTTTGTGTTATTTGACCCAGGTTCTACCCATTCTTATGTGAGTGCTAGTATCATTGATTGCATTGCTGTTCCATGTACAAAAATGGACTTTGAGGTGCTAGTAACAAGTCCACTAGGACAGGAAGTCAGGGTTAATAGAATGTATAGAGATTGTCCTTTGGTGATCCAAGGACACACTTTCCTATCTGATCTCATTGAAATGCCCTTCAGAGATTATGATATCATCTTGGGCATGGATTGGTTAGCTAGGCATCATGCCATGATTGATCAGAGGTCAAGACAGTCACTTTTGGCCTTCCTCGGTGCAGTGATGTGGTAATACATGGGGAAAGGCAGTTATTGCCATCAAACATCATTTCGGCTGCACTAGCCAGAAAAATAATCAGAAAGGGGTGTGAAGCCTACTTGGCACATGTGGTAGACACCCAAGTGGGGAGTCCAGCATTGAAGGACATCCCTACAATACATGACTTTCCAGATGTGTTTCCTGATGAATTGCCAGGATTACCTCCGGAAAGAGAAGTGCAGTTTGAAATTAATGTTATGCCTGGTGTGGAACCAATTTCCATAACGCCATACAGAATGGCACCAGCAGAATTGAACGAGTTGAAGATACAACTGCAAGAATTACTTGAAAAGGGCTTCATCCGCCCTAGTGTGTCACCTTGGGGAGCACCAGTATTGTTTGTTAAGAAGAAGGATGGTACTCTCCGCTTATGCATTGACTACCGACAGTTAAATAAGGTGACAATAAAGAACAGATATCCATTGCCTCGCATTGATGATCTGTTTGATCAGTTGAAGGGTGCAGCTGTATTCTCTAAAATTGATTTGCGATCCGTTATTATCGATTGAAGGTGCAAGAGCAGTATTCCAAAAGCGCTTTGAACTCGGTATGGCCACTATGAGTTTCTAGTAATGCCATTCGGGTTAACAAATGCTCCAGCTGCTTTTATGGATCTGATGAACACTATCTTCAGACCATATCTTGATCAATTTGTGGTGGTGTTTATTGATGACATTTTGATATACTCGAGGAATGCAGAAAAGCATGATAGACATCTGCGGATTGTACTGCAGACTTTAAGGGAGAAACAACTATACGCCAAATTGTCGAAGTGTAAATTTTGGCTGAAAGAAATCTCCTTTTTGGGACATGTTGTGTCAGCTGAAGGGATCAAGGTAGATTCCAGCAAGGTAGAAGCTATCCTTAATTGGAAGCCGCCAGAACATCACGTAAATTCGCAGCTTAGGTTTAGTGGATATTACCGCCGGTTTGTGAAGGGGTTTTCTATGTTATCTTCTCCACCGACCAAACCGCCGGAAAGATGTAAAATTTCAGTGGACTGATAAATGCCAGCAAAGTTTTGATGAGTTGAAGAGGTGTTTGACTGAAGCTCCAGTCCTCACTTTACCTACTCCGGGTAAAGAATACACAGTTTATAGTGATGCTTCTCACAATGGGCTAGGCTGTGTACTGATGTAAGATCGGAATGTCATTGCTTATGCATCACGCCAGCTGAAACCGCATGAGAGGAACTACCCAACACATGATCTAGAGCTAGCAGCTATTGTTTTTGCTCTGAAGATCTGGAGACACTATTTGTATGGAGAGAAATGCTACATTTACACAGATCACAAGAGCTTGAAGTACTTAGGCACCCAGAAGGAATTAAATTTGAGGCAGAGGAGATGGTTAGAACTCATCAAAGACTATGATTGCTTAATAGACTATCAGCCAGGGAAAGCAAATGTGGTGGCTGACGCCTTAAGTCGCAAGACTATGGCAAATCTTAGAGTTTCTCCTTTGTCCATGGTATGTGAATTGAAAGTACAACATGCCAGTTTAGAGATTGATGATGAGGGACAGACAGTAGTTGCATGGCATGTACAGCCAATGTTGATTGATCAGATCAGAATGGCTGCTCAGAGTGATGAAAAATATCATAAGCTACTGAAAGAAGTCCAGCAGGGCAAGAAACCTGAATTCTCTGTGAGAGATGATGGTTTATTGCTACATCAGGGCAGAATGTGCATTCCTAATGATACTGAATTGAGACGGATCATTATGAAGGAAGCACATGAGTCTCCATTTGCTATGCACCCTGGTGGAACTAAAATGTATAGAGGGCTGAAAGAGCATTACTGGTGGATAGGTATGAAGAGAGATATAGCTGAGTTTGTTTCCAAATGCCTAACTTGTCAGCAAGTAAAGGCAGAACATCAAGTTCCAGCTGGTTTGTTACATCCTTTGTCGATGCAGTGGAAATGGGAACGAATAACTATGGATTTTGTTACAGGACTTCCAAGGACACAGAGTAGTCATGATGCAGTATGGGTTATAATTGACAGATTGACTAAGTCTGCTCACTTTTTGCCAGTTCGGATGGACTATAGCCTAGAAAGATTGGCCAGATTGTACATATATGAGATTGTAAAATTGCATGGAGTTCCAGTATCAATTGTATCTGACAGAGATCCTAGGTTCACTTCTAGATTCTGGGGTAGTCTTCATAGAGCCCTAGGAACTAGATTAAACTTCAAAGACCTGACATTCCACCCAGACATGATGGCCATCGAGAGGGTTATTCAAATATTGGAGGATATGCTACGGGCTTGTGTGATTGAGTTTGAAGGTAGTTGGGATACACACTTGCCTTTGATTGAGTTTGCTTATAACAACAGCTACCAATTAAGCATTGGGATGCCTCCATATGAAGCATTGTATGGCAGGAAGTGCAGAACTCCCTTATGTTGGGATGAAGTAGGTGAAAGGAAGATGATTAGGCTAGAAATTGTTCAGCAGACAGAGGAAAAGATCAGATTGATTAGAGATAGACTCAAGGCTGCATCAGACCGTCAGAAGTCCTATGTTGATTTGAAGAGAAGAGATATTGAATATGCAGTGGGTGATAAGGTATTCCTAAAAGTTTCTCCTTGGAAGAGGATTATGAGATTTGGCAGAAAGGGAAAACTGAGTCCTCGTTTCATCGGACCATATGAGGTTCTGGAAAGAGTGGGTCCTTTGGCATATCGGTTGGCATTACCTCCAGAGCTAGCTAGGATACACAGTGTCTTCCATGTGTCCATGTTAAGGAGGTACAGATCTGACCCATCTCATGTACTATCAGTTGAAGAGATTGAGGTAAATCCAGACCTCTCATATGAGGAAGAACCCATAAAAATTCTGGCATATGAGGTGAAGCAGCTGAGGAACAAACAAATACACCTGGTTAAAGTGTTGTGGAACCATCATTTAGGCCAGGAAGCTACTTGGGAACGTGAAGAGGATATGAGGAGACAGCACCCACAGCTATTCAGAGACTAATGCCAAGTAAAATTTCGAGACGAAATTTATTTTAAGGGGGGGAGAATTGTAACACCCCTATGTTCGGTAATGCGTTCTACTGTTCCGGTGACTAGTGTTATCCGAACAGCTAGGATGCCTAGAACTACACTTCGTTATGAGTGTGGAGACATAAAATAATGAAATACAAGAAAAGAAAACACAAGAAAAACAAAGGAAAAATAATAGCAAAGAAATGTAACCAAATTAAGTGAGTCGAGAACCCTAGCGATGGGTGACCGCACCGGGAAGTCAAGGCGTGGACCGTTGACTAGCCCTGGACTGCGGGGAACCCTGGAAAATATTTTTAGGACTTAAAGAGACATCAATTGAAGTATAAATATCATTAGAAATATCAAAGAAAAATTAAAGTATTAGTACAAGGAAAAGTGAGAAATCGAAAGACAGATAAAACCCGGTGTTACCGAAAAATCGGGAATGCAACCCGAACAGGGGCATTATGGTCATTTGACGTACCAAATTTTCTTTTGACCTAAATTTCCATTAAAAATAAATAATATTACACTTAGAAAATAAAATGAAAAATTAGTTTAGTGGTACCTAATGCAATTAGCCAAAAGTGGAGTGAAAATTGTGTAATTAGCACTTTAAGCTTATTATATGATTAATTTGAATGAGTGGACCACTAAGAATTATAAAATGGATTAAATATACTCATAAGTGGACAGATTACTCCCACTCAAACATCATCTTCCTCACTTGGCTCAACCTTGCCGAAATGAAGAATGGGAATCCTCCATTGCCGTTTGCATGAAGCTCCATTAACTCCTTCAATTTACCTCCAATCATCTAGGTTTCTTCATTAAATATTACCTCCACATCACAAGGAAGAAGTAGATACCAATATTAAGAAGTTTTAGTGAAGATTAAGCAAGTCCCAACAATAGGTAAGTTTGAGTTTTTGAATATTTCTTTGATAAAGTTTGTATACATGTTATGGGTGTTTGATTTGTGAAGAAAATTTTCAAGTTTGAGAAGTTCTTGATATATCCAGTTTGGACAGCCATGGAGATGTATATTTGATGATTTATTCTTACATTTATTTGATGGGAAATTATGTTGAGTAGGGTGATTAATGTCCTAGTAAGTTAATTCCATGTATATATGTGGTGATTGTGCAATTGGGATGGAAGTTGATGAATTGTGGGACACTTTGGCATTATGGAGCATTTTCGCAGCTTTGGGACTCTTTAATGAGTTTTTGAATTCATGGAGATATTGGATAAATTGTGATATTGAGGATTGATGAATATGTATGTAAATTGGTTGTGTAAAGTGTATGTAAGAATTAGAAATGTTATGTGTATATGTAGTTGTATTTGGACTTTATGAATTAGAGTTTTATTTGGTGTATTAAGGATGTTTGTATTCTGCCCAAAATGATTTTAATGTGAAGTGGTAAATGGTTTTGGTAATGTACCAAATCAGAATTGGTAAGGGAAGTGGACTTAGAGTAAGGTAAATGTGTAATTGATACATGTTTATGCAATGTAATTAAGGGCAGTGTACATTTTAACCTATAACTCTAAATATGTAACTCCAATTGGTATGAGACCAATTGGAGGTGAAACTAGGCACAAAATGTGCCAACTTTCATGAAGGAAACATACCAAAATTCTGCTTGCAAGGTAGCATGAAAAATGACCAATTCGGATTGAGTACAATTGAGGCCTGAAAATTGACCAATTGGGCAGCAGTTAGTGCTTAGGCTATAAATCACTCAAAACAGGTCCAATTGACCTGAAATTTTAACCATGAATAGTTAAGACCAATATCTACAAGTCTTATGAAGACACCAAAGCCCAGAAATGACCATAAGCAAGTCAAACAGCTTGCAAAAGTTCGGGTCCAAAAACTGGCCGAACCAAAGTTGACCAAATTGACCTAAAATGACCTAATTTGATGCCATTTGACCAGCAATAGTAAAATGACCATACCTTGGTCTACATAACTCAGAATGACCTAAAATTTTGCCCCGCGTTCCATAAGACATAGATCTACAAGTTTGTAGTTTTTACCGAAACCCGAAAACAGAGGGAGCTAGGTCGTCCGGCTAGGTCAAACTAGTATCCCGGAATCCAGCAATTTGCAATAAAATGCACTAAACAAGGAAATGAAATTGGTAACGAGTACCAACCCTAAAACACTATCGAATGTGACATATTAGTGACACTAAAACCTAAATTACCTAGAACGCATCGAGGGTCGGTATATTAGGTGATTAAGCAAATAATAGCTTTCAGTGAATTATTGTCAACCATTATCGATAGAGACAGTTTAATTTAGTACTGAAACACTTCAAATTGTATTTCTTAGTTAGTAAAGACTCAGGGAAAGGGAAGGAAACACGAGTCGGACCAGAGACGATTATCGAGGTTTGTGCACAACAACTATTTCTTTTGAATTTTTTTCAATTGAAATGAATTATGACTAATTGTACATTATTGTTTTAAATTGTGGAAATGTGTTTGAATGGATATTTATTGCTTGAAAAGCACTGTAAATGGTTTGAAACTGTGTAAAATTGTTTGAATGATATTGATGGATACTTATTGATTGAAAAGCATTGGAAATGGTTTGAAACCACAGCTATCATGTATATTGATTGTATTCCTCGCTAGCTTGTCTAGTGGGACGAATTGAATTCCCTCTCTGGCTGAAGTGTTGAGGTGTGTGCCTGTTAAGGACGAATTGGATTAGTACTCATATTTTTGCTAACTAGCTATGTTATTCCTCATTAGTCATTGACTTTTGGGACGAATTGAATACCTCATTAGCCATCGGCTTTTGGGACGAGTTGAACTTTGGAACATGATTAAGCTGTGTGTGATTTATTGATATGTATTGTGAGATTGTGAAATGAATTTAAACTCTTATTGACATATACTGTCTTTTGAATTCAACCACGATCTGACTCATTGAAATTTATTGTGATATTGAGAAATGGAGTTTAAATTCTTGTTGACAATTATTGTCTTGAAATTAACTATGGTTTTAAGTATCCACTATTTATATGATTTATGAATTGTGATTTAAAGTTGTATTTGGTTAATGTGTGCACCACTGAGACATTGTCTCAGTGATAGCTTTTTATTGCTGTCGCAAGTAGACAGACAGATAGGGCAGCAGACTAGGCTGCTAGTACCTCCAGCGAGAGATTATCGGGTATAATGAGTATACCAACATTTTGCATTTTGTACTGTAATGTATGACCACTGTATGTACATATTGTTTTTGGTTTTGAGCAGTTGTAAATTCAAATTGTACCTTGAAGTTGTAAAATAATTGTGAGTTATTTTGGCTTGTAAAAATTGTATTGTATTTCTTTTATCTCAGTCTTTGAAAAATTACTGTGGATTTGAGTTGAGAAATGTGTTGTGTTGAGAAATATGTTGGAGTTGAGATTTGGAAATCTATTGAAGTGCTTTTTACAGGTTTTCTGAAGAACTGTTTTATCCAAAATACAGATGGCACTATGCCAAAATTTTTACAGAAATTCCAAATAATTCAAATGTGTTAGTTTTATCACTTCAGTTCAAAAAGGTTTTTAACACCTGTAAATAGTGCTCACCACTGTAAAAGAAGTAAGAAAAGTTTTTAAAATCCCTTGTAGTGTATTTAATGGGTTATCAGTAGACAGAGTTAGTAATTTATTAGGTATACTACGGGATCATGTTATGCCTTATAGAGGGATAGGGTGTGACAAGTTGGGAATAAGGAGGAATGAATATTGGGAGTGCTTCTCTTATGCAGGAATTCAGACCTATGAGTCTAATGTACTGTTTGAGTCATAACTGTTATTGTGTGACTCCAATTGGTATGAAGCCATTTGGAGGTGAAACTAGACTCAAAATACCGCATTTTTCATGAAGAAATCCTACCCAAATTCTTTCAAAATCGTAGTCAATTTACTGTCCCCATCCGGGTATTCAAAAACTAAACCTAGAAAAATAACCAAATGAACAGTACATGTTCATTTAACCATAACTCTCTCTAGACAGGTCCAAATGACCTGAATTTTATACCATTGGAAAGACTAGACATAGGACTACAACTTGTATTGAGAAAACCAAGCCCAGAAATGTTTCTAATCAAATGAAATCGTTGACTCAAGTTAGGATACCAAACTGACCTGCACCATTCTGCCCATAATTTCCCGTACTAATGCTCACCCGACCAGTTTTGGAAAGATGGCCATAACTTGGTCAACGAAAACCCAAATTCAATGAAACCAGTGACACAATTTCTATAAGACATATATTTACAAGATTGGTCTTTTGACCAAAATCCAGATACTGAGGGAACTAGGCCAATTTATTAGGTTAAGTTAGTATATAAATTCTGGAAATTTCCTAAGTGATCATTTGACCCCAGATGTAACATCCTCATTTTAGCTAGTCCGTACAGTCTACCATTCCGGTGACCAGTGTCGGTCCGGACAGCTAGAACGTTCGGAAAAATATTTAAACTATAGTGTGGAACCAAAAAAAAAATTAACTCAAATATTAATAAGAAAAATTTAGGGAAAAAAATTATAAAATAATTTTTGGGAATCTAGAGAAGGGTTATAGAGGTTCTTATGGCATTAGAATGCCAAGAAAATACTTAGAAAAATTTTTCAATCGGTACAGACAATTTTGGCCCGTTAAGCCAAATGGAGGGCATTTTAGTCATTTCGTCTTCAGAGATGATTTTTGGGCCAACTTGTCCAGTTAAATAAATAATTTATATAACATAAAATATGAATAAATATTATTAAAAATTTAATTACAATTAAATACACAAGAAATGGAGAGAAAATGAAAGAAAATGGATTTATGACATCATCATGATGTCATTAAAACTCACCCAACCAACCCAATCTTGACACATAGCATAAACATATATAAAAGTGGCTAAATGGGCTGGAAAATGAAAAAAAAAATCAGAACACCTTTTCTTCTTCTTATCCTTGACGTCAACTCTCCTTCCCTAACCTCCATGAACAAGCTTTTTCAAGCTTGATTTTCCCTAGCTTTCTTCCACCAAAAACCCTAATTGTCAACACAAAAACTTGCTCTTACACCTTGGTGATTCTTTTGGGAGCAAAAAGAAGAGGAAAACAAGAGCTTTAGCAAGTGGGAAAATCTCACTCCTTCGAGTTTAGTGACCTAACCATGAATTTTACTTTAAATTCATGATAAGGACTTTGAATGAGTGTAAATTACAAAGAAAAAAATTGTTGAATACCATTTGTACGTAAACCCTAGATTTTTGATAGCCATGGTTAGGGTTTGATTGTGTTGAGTTTAATGAAATTAAAAGACTATCATGGCTGCCCATAATATGTATTTACTAAGTGGATTGATGGAATGAAGTGAAAATGCATGAATGGTAATGTGTGAGTCAGGGTTTGGAGTGCAAAAATGGGATTTTGACCATGTGATGATGAAAATAGGTTTTAATGGTCAATTACTAACCATTTAGTTCTGTTTAATAAAAAAATGAATTGTGTTGAGTGATGGGATTGGGTTTGGTGTGGCTGCCATTAGAGTGACCTGTAGAATTAGACTTGAGTCCAGCAGGTTTGGGCAGTCATAACTTGAATTATAGAGGTTCAATTGGTGCAAAGCCAATTAGACATGAAACTAGACACATAATGGCATAACTTTGGTGAAGAAACCATGCCCATAAAACCAAACCAGGTGGACCAAAAGCTTGCCCTAATTCGGGTGACCTGCAGTCTATTTCTGCAGAATGACTAAATGAACAGTATTTGGTCATTTGGCCATAACTCAGTGTGGAATGGTCCAATTGACCTGACATTTTACTAGAAACAACTTGAGATATAGACCAACAACTTTCATGAAGGAACCTAACCCAAATTATGACCATAACTAATCCAACAAGTGAGTTGCAGTCACTGTTCACTGCACTGTAGATATGGTCAGTCCAGAAAAAATTTCAATCTGGCTAGTTGTGGTTTTTGGACAATAACTTGAGCTACAAAACTCTAAATGGAGTGATTCAAAAAAGTAAATTCAACTAGACAAAATAAGAAACAAATTTCATGTTGATCATTTTGCCAAATTCCCACTGTAAAAATGACCAATGGAACAATAAAAATGAAGCATGAAAATTGAAAATTCTGCTTAATTAACATTAAGCTTAGAAATGGTATTGGCTATCAATACCAACAAATTTTAAATCCAAAATGTGGCATGTTGGGAGTATTAAAACTAATATACCTATTGTCTATGCAAAAGTCAACATTTTGGTTGACTAATGAAGTGAATAGTAACACCAAAACTTGAAACTCAAAAATTGCAAAACTCAAAAGTGTAAAATGCCCTAGTATACCTAACAAGATTGGTTTGGATAGCTTGGCATGCGAATAGAGTTCTGTTAGCAGTACTGCATATGGCTTCATGCCATTCTGTGTTTCATGGCTCCCATGCCATTCTGTGACATAATAGCCTTTGGCTAAGTTATTTGAGTTGATATACTTGGGTTTTAACCCTGATAATTATTACAGCTTATTAGCTGTTCTGTTGCACACCGGGAGACATAGTGTGATCGATGGTGTGATGGTCTGAGGTACTTAGTACCCAGTGCCATTTTACCCATTTATCCAGTCCAGTCAACTAGTATGGGTTACTCGGGCAATGATAATGAACCTTATCAAATTTTAAGTGAATAATACTACAAGTAATACCAGAAATTAAGTCTACCCAAAAATGAAATCATACATTCTATATAATTATTTTATTCTATTTGATTTTATTTTATATTGTCACCACTAAGCAGAATTGCTTAGTACATCGCTTTTGCCACGTGCAGGTACCGGAGACCTAGCTGGGAAGCCCAGCAAACATCAGATGAGGTGAGTCTTCAGAGCTGCATCCGGGGTCCAGAGTCACCTCACATCTGCACTGCATATGGTAGTACATTAGGACTATAGGTGGCCCTTTTGTATTTTGCATTTCGTATTAGTTTGGATTGTAACTATAAACTCCTGTAATTATGTATTAATGTAAATATATGAAATTTCATATTATTGAGATCTTTTGCATAATGTATGTTGATAAATGAAATGTTGAGAATTAATTGTGAATATGCTTCAAGTGATGAAGTGAACAGAAAAGTTTTGAAAATAGTATTGTGATTTGAGATTGAGATTTTGAGATTGACTTGAATTAGTATAATGGAGTTTCGATTTGGAAATTATTTTGGAAGTGTTTTTAAACAGGTTCAGAAGAACTATTTTTCCAATTTACAGCCGGCACTTTTCCAAATTTTCTATAAAATTTGCGGATAAATTCAGATTTATCAAAATTGAAATAAATGAATTATAAAGGGATAAATTGTAATAAAAACATAAATTGGTGCTCCGGCACACTGAGTGGCATAACTTGCTCGGCTACACTGTAGACGAGTAAGGGGTGTCACATTTAGTGGTATTAGAGCATCGGTTTAGGCATTTTCGGGCCTAGATAGAGTACCTACCATTGCATTGCATTTGTAAGTGTTGAGGTGACACTGATGCAGATCTGTTTGTTTTCTTATTTTGAATAGGATATGGATCCAGCTTCGCAGAGAGCAGTTGAGGAAGAGGTGGAGTGTCGTGCTCCACCAAGGGCTGAATCTGGGAGCAGGGTAGAATCTGCTCCACCAGTAGCTGTCGTGCTCCACCAAGGGCTGAATCTGGGAGCAGGGTAGAATCTGCTCCACCAGCAGCTGAGGCACCTACCCAACCTCAGTTTGCTCTATTTCAACAAATGACCGAATTCTACTGGCAAATGATGGGGGCAATTCCACCACCACAACCACAGCCACAACCTCCACCAGTACTACAGAAATCTAATTTGGAGAAACTGCGAAAGCATGGGGCTGTGGACTTCTTTGGGAAGAGGGAGGATGATCCCATGACCACAGAAAACTGGTTGGATAGAACCATCAGAGTGCTAAAATAGCTAAACTACACCCTCGAGCAGAACCTGGTGGGTGCTGGGTCCATACTTCAGGATGATGCATATCAGTGGTGGGACACAGTAACCAATGAGGTGCAACCTGAACGGATCACCTGAGAATTCTTCCTCACAGAGTTCAGGAAGAAATATATTAGCAAAATGTATTTAGAAGAGCGAAGAAGGGAATTTATCAGTCTGAGATAGAGACAGTTGTCAGTGGCTGAGTATGAGAGTGAATTTGTTAGACTGAGCAGATATGGGAGGGAGATAGTCCCTACAGAGGCAGAGAGGTGCAGACGGTTTGAAGAAGTTGCTCAATGACAACATCAAAGTCATGATCACAGCACTGGAGATTACGGATTTTGCTAAGCTAGTGGATGCTGCATCAAAAGTGGAAAGGGTCAGAATCAATGAACAAAATAGAAGGGAAAGACAACAGAAGAGGGGTCTGGGTCAGTCCAGTACATTTTTTCCTCCCAGCAAGAAGAGTAAGGGTCCTCCTGCTCAGAGTTCAGGACCACCACAGGGTCAAGGTCACCTCGGGGCCTGCACCACGCTCACACCTAGGAGAGGCCAGTCCACACCATAAATGGGTAGCTCTCCAGGGATGGTGTTTAAGGGACCAGCCTCTGCATCTTCTGCTTGTTAGTACTGTCAAAAGTGGCATAAAGGGGAATGTTGGCGAGTGACCGGTACATGCTTACGGTGTGGATCGACAGAACATTAGATCAAGAATTGTCCGAAGAGGACTATTACTGTTGCTCCAACACAAACTAACAGACCTGCTCCTGCACCATAAAAGGGTAGGAAGCCCGATAAACCTGAGGTAGCTGGTCCATCACTGAGGCCTACATTCGAGTCAGCTGAGAGGCCAGACACTAGAATACCTACTAGGGCCTATGCCATTAGAGCTCAGGAGGAGCAAGATGCCCCGGATGTCATCAGGGGTACGTTTTCCCTCTACAACACTTTTGTGTATGCATTGGTGGATCCAGGATCCACTCATTCCTACATTTGCATCAAACTACCCATAGAGAGGGGAGTTCCAGTAGAGGAGTGTGATCAAGACATTCTGGTCACAAATCCACTAGGCCATAGTGTGGTAGTGAATAAAGTGTATAAAGGCTGCTCGTTGAGGATTCAGGGGTATGAATTCTAGGCAGACCTAATTGAATTGCCCTTCCATGAGTTTGACGTGATTTTGGGAATAGACTGGTTATCACGTTACCAGGCAATAGTTGATTGCAAATTGAAGAGGATTTCTCTGAAATTTTCTGAGGGTAATGAGATTACTGTTGTGGGTGAAAGGACAAATTTCCTGTCCAATGTTATCTCAGCCACAATTGCAAGAAGATTAATGAGAAAAGGCTGTGAAGCTTACCTAGCACACGTGGTTGATACTAGGCAAGCTAAGCCAAACCTGTGTAATATACCCACAGTGAAAGATTTCCCAGATGTGTTTCCTGAAGAGTTGCCTGGTTTACCACCAGAAAGGAAAGTCGAGTTTGCTATTGAGGTAATGCCGGGTACAGCACCCATTTCTATCGCTCCTTATTGGATGGCACCCACTGAGTTGAGGGAGTTGAAAACTCTATTGCAAGACTTGCTTGATAAGGGGTTCATATGCCCCAGCGTGTCACCATGGGGAGCTCCGGTGCTGTTTGTGAAGAAAAAGGATGGAACCTTGAGATTGTGTATTGATTACCGGCAGTTGAACAAAGTAACTGTGAAGAACAAATATCCATTGCCTAGAATCAATGATCTGTTTGATCAGTTGAAAGGAGTCGGTGTATTTTCAAAAATTGATCTCAGATCAGGGTATCGTCAGTTGAGGGTAAAGGATGCAGATGTGTCAAAAACTGCATTCAGAACCCGGTATGGGCACTATGAATTTTTAGTGATGCCGTGGTTTGACAAATGCACCAGTAGCATTTATGGACCTTATGAACCGTATCTTCCATCCATACTTAGATCGGTTTGTGGTGGTCTTCATTGATGATATTCTGGTGTATTCCAAGACCAGGGAAGAACATGAACATTTGAGGATTGTTCTGCAAACCCTGTGAGAAAAGAAGTTGTATGCTAAGTTGTCCAAGTGTGACTTCTAGATGAGTGAGATCTCTTTTCTTGGACACATAGTATCAGCTGAGGGGATTAGAGTGGATCTCAAAAAGATAGAAGCAGTGATGGAATGGAAGCCTCCCAGAAATACAACTAAGGTTAGAAGTTTCTTGGGGCTAGCTGGGTATTACAGAAGATTTGTGAAGGGGTTCTCTCTTATAGCTGCTCCAATGACCAAGTTGTTGCACAAGAATGTGAAATTTTGCTGGAACGACAAGTGCCAAGATAGTTTTGAGAGGCTGAAGGCTATGTTGATAGAAGCACCAGTGTTAACATAGCCAGTGTCGGGAAAAGACTTTGTGGTCTATAGTGATGCCTCACATAATGGGCTAGGGTTTGTATTGATGCAAGAGGGGAAAGTGGTCGCCTATGCTTCCAGGCAGTTAAGGCCACATGAACAGAACTACCCTACTCATGACCTGGAGTTAGCAGCAATTATCTTCGCATTGAAGATATGGAGGCATTATTTATATGGTGAAAAATGCTACATCTATATAGACTACAAGAGTCTAAAATATTTGCCAACCCAGAAGGAGCTCAATCTTAGACAGAGGCGATGGATTGAGTTCCTCAAGGACTATGATTGCGTGATAGATTATCATCCTGGGAAGGCAAATGTAGTTATTGATGCTTTGAGCAGGAAGTCCATCACAGCTTTAAGATCATTAAATGCCTGTCTGTCCTTAGCTCAAAATGGAGCCATTTTGGCTGAGTTGCAAGTGAGGCCAACCCTGCTACAGTAGATACAAGATGGGCAGAGAGCAGATACAAGATGGGCAGAGGGCAGATGGAAAACTAATGGCCATTATGGGTAAAATTCCTGAGGGGAAGGAAACTAAATATCAGGTGAAAGCAGATGGGTGTCTGTACTACAGAGGGAGAGTGTGTGTACCAGATGATGGGGAACTGAACACTAGTATTCTGAAAGAAGCACACACTAGTGTTTATACTATGCACTCGGGAAGCACAAAAATGTATAATGATTTGAAGCCTCATTATTGGTGGCCTGGTATGAAGATGGATATAGCTGACTATGTGATTAAGTGTTTGACATGTCAGCAAGTTAAAGTAGAACATCAAGTTCCGTCAGGATTGCTACAGCCTATAAGCATACCTGAATGGAAATGGGACCGGGTCACTATGGATTTTGTTACTGGGTTACCTTTCACCCAAAGGAAGCATGATGCAGTATGGGTGATAGTGGATAGATTAACAAAGTCAACACATTTTCTGCCATTTAGGACTGACTACTCATTGGAGAAGCTAGCAGAATTGCATATCAATGAGATAGTTAGACTGCATGGAATCCCACTTTCCATCATATCTGACCGAGACCCAAGGTTTACATCGAGATTCTGGAAAAAGTTACAAGAAGCCTTGGGCACACAACTCCGCTTTAGCACTGCTTTTCATCCCCAGATGGATGAACAGTCAGAATGAGTAATCCTGGTAAACCCAAGAACTAATTGAATTTTCGCAATTAATAAATTGAAATGATAGTAACAATGTGAATTATGTGATAGATCCTGGAGGATATGCTAAGGAGTTGTGTCATTGAGTTTGAGGGGAGTTGGGATAGATACTTCCCACTGTCAGAATTCGCATACAATAATAGCTACCAAGCTATCATCCAAATGGCTCTGTATGAAGCACTTTATGGGAGGAAATCTAAAACCCCAGTGTGTTGGACTGAATTGGGTGAAGATAAGCTGGTAGGACCAGACTTGGTGAAACAGACTGAGGAAAAAGTGAAGATAATCAAAGCTAATCTGAAGGTTGCCTCAGATAGACAAAAATCATATGCCGACTTGAAGAGAAAAGAGATAGAGTATGCAGTTGGCGATAAAGTGTTTCTCAAAGTCTCACCGTGGAAGAAAGTATTGAGGTTTGAGAGAAAGGGTAAGTTAAGCCCTAGGTTCATTGGCCCATATGAAGTCATTGAACGTGTAGGACTAGTGGCCTATCGGCTAGCTTTACCACCAGAACTGGATAAAATTCATAATGTATTTCATGTTTCCATACTGAGAAGATATCGCTAAGACCCTTCAGATGTCATTTCTATGGAAGAGATTGAAATCCAATTAGACTTGACATATACAGAGGAACCTATACAGATCCTAGCTCGGGAAGTGAAGGAACTGAGAAATAAACAAATTCGACTGGTGAAAGTGCTTTGGAGGCACCACAACACTGAAGAGGCAACTTGGGAAAGTGAAGAGATAATGAGGTAACAGTTCCCTCAACTGTTTGCAACAGGTAAATTTCGAGGATGAAATTTTTATTAGAGGGGAAGAGTTGTGACATCCTCATTTTAGCTAGTCCGTACAGTTTACTATTCCGGTGACCAGTGTCGGTCCGGACAGCTAGAACGTTCGGAAAAATATTTAAACTAAAGTGTGGAACCAAAAAAAAAAAAATTAACTCAAATATTAATAAGAAAAATTTAGGAAAAAAAATTATAAAATAATTTTTGAGACTCTAGAGAAGGGTCATAGAGGTTCTTATGGTATTAGAATGCCAAGAAAATACTTAGAAAAATTTTTCAATCGGTACAGATAATTTTGGCCCGTTAAGCCAAATGGAGGGCATTTTAGTCATTTTGTCTTCAGAGATGATTTTTAAGCCAACTTGTCCAGTTAAATAAATAATTTATATAACATAAAATATGAATAAATATTATTAAAAATTTAATTGCAATTAAATAGACAAGAAATGGAGATAAAATGAAAGAAAATGGATTTATGACATCATCATGATGTCATTAAAACTCACCCAACCAACCCAATCTTGACACATAGCATAAACATATATAAAAGTGGCTAAATGGGCTGGAAAATGAAAAAAAAATCAGAACACCTTTTCTTCTTCTTCTCCTTGACGCCAACTCTCCTTCTCTAACCTCCATGAACAAGCTTTTTCAAGCTTGATTTTCCCTAGCTTTCTTCCACCAAAAACCCTAATTGTCAACACAAAAACTTGCTCTTACACCTTGGTGATTCTTTTGGGAGCAAAAAAAAGAGGAAAACAAGAGCTTTAGCAAGTGGAAAAATCTCACTCCTTTGAATTTTACTTTAAATTCATGATAAGGACTTTGAATGAGTGTAAATTACAAAGAAAAAAATTGTTGAATACCATTTGTATGTAAACCCTAGATTTTTGGTAGCCATGGTTAGGGTTTGATTGTGTTGAGTTTAATGAAATTAAAAGACTATCATGGCTGCCCATAATATGTATTTTCTAAGTGGATTGATGGAATGAAGTGAAAATGCATGAATGGTAATGTGTGAGTTAGGGTTTGGAGTGCAAAAATGGAATTTTGACCATGTGATGATGAAAATAGGTTTTAATGGTCAAATAGTAACATTTAGTTCTGTTCAAATAAAAAATGAAGTGTGTTGAGTGATGGGATTGGGTTTGGTGTGGGCATTAGAGTGACCTGCAGAATTGGAGTGACTTGCAGAATTGGACTTGAGTCCTGCAGGTTTGGGCAGCCATAACTTGAATTATAGAGGTTCAATTGGTGCAAGGCTAATTGGACATGAAAGTAGACACATAATGGCACAACTTTGGTGAAGAAACTGTATCCATAAAACCAAACCAAGTGGACCAAAAGCTTGCCCTAATCCGGGTGACCTGCAGTCTATTTCTACAGAATGACCAAATGAACAGTATTTGGTCATTTGGCCATAACTCAG
Source organism: Hevea brasiliensis (assembly GCF_030052815.1). Lineage (NCBI taxonomy): Eukaryota > Viridiplantae > Streptophyta > Magnoliopsida > Malpighiales > Euphorbiaceae > Hevea > Hevea brasiliensis. The sequence goes on from NC_079505.1 coordinate 28,897,746, forward strand.
TGTGGAAGGGTCCAATTGACCTGTAATTTTACCAGCAACAATCTGAGATATATACCAACAACTTTTATGAAGGAACCTAACCCAAATTATGACCAGAACCTATCCAACATGTGAGTTGCATTCACTGTTCACTGCACTATAGATATGATCAGTCTAGAAAAATTTCAATCCGGCCAGCTGTGGTTTTTGGACCATAACTTGAGCTAAAAAACTCCAAATGGAGTGATTCAAAAAAGGAAATTCAACTAGACAAAATAAGGAACAACTTTCATGTTGATCATTTTGCCAAAATCCCACTGCAAAAAAGACCACTGGAACAATAAAAATGAAGCATAAAAACTGAAAATTCTGCTTAATTAACATTAAGCTTAGAAATGGTATTGGCTACCAATACCAACAAATTTTAAATGCAAAATGTGGCATGTTGGGAGTATTAAAGCCAATATACCTATTGTCTATGCAAAAGTCAACATTTTGGTTGACTAATGAAGTGAATAGTAACACCAAAACTTGAAACTCAAAATTTGTAAAACTCAAAAGTGTAAAATGCCCTAGTATACCTAACAAGATTGGTTTGGATAGCTTGGCATGCCAATAGGGTTCTGTTAGCAGTACTGCATATGGCTTCATGCCATTCTATGTTTCATGGCTCCCATGCCATTCTGTGACATAATAGCCTTTGGTTAAGTTATTTGAGTTGATATATTTGGGTTTTAACCCTGATAATTATTACAGCTTATTAGCTGTTCTGTTGCACACCGGGAGACACAGTGTGACCGGTGGTGTGATAGTACGAGGTACTTAGTACCCAGTGCCAGTTTACCCGTTTATCCAGTCTAGTCAACTAGTATGGGTTACTCAGGCAATGATAATAATGAAGGAACGGAAGCGTGAAAAACACAAGTTTATACCATTGAATTCAAAATTTTCACCTAGGGTCACATGCATCATGCAAGATTTATTTTTATCTATTTGATTTCAATGATAAACAACATATTAAAACTCTTTTAATATGTTTTTGGATCTATATTTGCCATTTAAGACTTTAAAATTAATCAGATTAATTTTAGAACCCTAAATTAAATCAAGAACGATTACACTAACCTCTTGATGCACTGCAGTGTGTCTGCGCCTTTGAGATTCATCTTCAAGACACCAGATGTTGTCCCTCTAGCTTGTCCACACCAAGAACACCTATGGAAGCCCTTGAACAGCTTCTAAAGCTTTTTCTATTAATCAGAAATTCAAGTTCTGCCTTTTAAGAGATTAGAGATGTAAACAGGACACTAGAAACAATTTCTAGTGTTCTTAATTCAAGAGAGTGATGGCTAATCTCTTTGAATTGATGAGAGATGAAGAAGAATAGATGAAAAGCCTCAAAGTGGCGTGACAAAGGAGAGGAGTGGCTGCTGGTTATATTTTATTTTCTCATAACAACACTTAAATAGCTAGGTTAACACATTAAACCCTTGCCACATGTCACCCTTTGATTAGCTCTAGGTTTAAGTGACCCAATCACATTGTGCCAAGTGTCAAACCTATATGTAATCTTGATTTTAATCATCTTACATGATTAAAAACATTTGGCAAGACTATGTGTTATGCCATGTGTCACCATCTCATGGTGCTACGTGTCACACTGCAAAATGACCAAAATGCCCCTGTGTCTTAATTTTGAGTTCTCAACCTAAAATAATTATTTTTCTTCTTCTAATTAATTTATATCAATTATAAATTAATTAATTAATCTCTATTAATTAATTTCTCATTAATTAAATTCATATTTAAACACTTTAAATATAAATTTAACTTATATTATACATCCAATAATCTAGATTTGGTTTCAAGTCATGCTAGGGACTTTGCAAACTAATTGCAAACCAAACCTATTTAATTAATCAATTAAACTCTTTAATTAATTAATTAAATCATATTTAAATAGGTGATAACTTGTGTATGTGTGTGACTTACTAGGCTCATCACTAATTGGCAATGAGACATGATATCAACTCTTAATATCATCAGAACTCTTTCTTACCATAAATGATTTCTCTAAATCATTTTATGAACTTCATAGACCATGGTTAACACCTAGCATAACATGCTATGGCTACCCAATTAGTAATAAGGTTTACCTTAAATGAACCTATAATCATATGTTACCATGCACTAGAATCTCTCTGTTACAAAATCCCAACTCAAGCTGGAGTCATGGTTTATGTCAAACTCCATTTGTTATGAATATTATGTTCTCTTTTAATTCCAGTTCTTGATTAAAAAGATTTTCTCATCAGAAACTCTTTTCTGAATAAATCTATCTGTCCTGGCCAGGAACTTGAAACATCAAGAACAATTAAATAAACATAGGATTTTATCTCTATTTACTTAGAGGAACAGATTCCATCTTGATCAACACCTACCTCCATATATAACTAGTAGGAGCCAACACATGCCCATATACCCATACACAGTACAAGTATGAAAGCAGCATCAAACTCAAACTACCTATATACAAGATAACTGTGCTATCTCAGGTCTAAAGATTATATGCACTGATATGATTTATGACAAAACATTGACAAGAGTAAACTCCATGTGCTTGTCATAAGTGTCACTAGTTCGGCCTACTTATCATTTATAAGTGCCTATCATGTTTGTTATATGGCATGAGACTCACCATTCCATCTTATTTATATCTCATATAAATAACTTGGGAAGAAACATGAATACAATCTTTCTGGATAAGTCATGTCCTTATTATGAAGTATCCTCAATTGTGAACCTATTTATGATACTTCGTGCTATAAATATTGTCACTCATATTCTTAACAACTTAAGAATAATATTTCTAACAAAATATCAATGGACCTTTTCTATTACACATAAATATATTATGTAAACGAAAAAGTGGAAATGCCTTTTATTAATAAAAATATGTACAAGATACATACTAAATGATATGCTCTAGGGCATACTACTAACAATCTCCCACTAGCACTAGAGCCATTCATTACAATATCTTAGACCCATCTTCTCAAGATGTCGGTCTAACTGAACTTGTGACAAAAGCTTAGTGAATGGATCAGCTGGATTTTCAGCTGATGCTATTTTCTGCATGGCTATATTGCCTCGCCCAACTATTTCTCTGATAATGTGGTAGCGCCTTTCTATGTGTTTGGATTTCTGGTGAGACCTTGGTTCCTTAGTCTGTATGACTGCTCCATTATTGTCACAATGTAGTGGAACTTGTCACACCCTACCCCTCTGTAAGGCATAACATGATCCCGTAGTATACTTAATGAATTACCAACTCCGTCTACTGATAACCCATTAAATACACTACAAGGGATTTTAAAAACTTTTCTTACTTCTTTTACAGTGGTGAGCACTATTTACAGGTGTTAAAGACTTTGGTGAACTGAAGTGAAATAACTAACTCAATTGGTTTATTTGGAATTTCTGTAAAAATTTTGGCAGAGTGCCATCTGTATTTTGGACAAAACAGTTCTTCAGAAAACCTGTAAAAAGCACTTCAAAAATTTTCCAAATCTCAACTCCAATACATTTCTCAACACAACAATTTATTAATTCAATTCCATAGGAATTTTTCAAAGTCTGAGATAAGGAAATATAATACAACTTTTACAATCCATAACACTCATAATTAATTTACAACTTCAAGGTACAATTTAAATTTACAACTGCTCAAAACCAAAAAAGCAAAATGTACATACAGTGTCATACATTACAGTACAAAATACAAAATACTGGTATACTCATAATACCAGGTAATCCCTCGCTGGATGTATATGCAGCCTAGTCCACGCTCTGTCTGCTCTCTACTGCGACAAAGAATAAAAGCTATCGCTGAGACAATGTCTCAGTGGTGCACAACATTAACCAAATTCAAATTTAAATCACAATTCATAAATCATGTAAATAGTGGATACTTAAAACCATAGTCAAATTTAAGACAATAAAGGTCAATAAGAATTTAAACTCCATTTCTCAATATCACAATAGATTTTCATAAGTCAGGTCATGTTTGAATTCAAAAGACAGTATATGTCAATGAGAGTTTAAATCCATTTCACAATCTCACAATACACATCAATAAATCACACACAGCTTAATCATGATCCATAGTTCAATTCGTCCCAAAAGCCGATGGCTAATGAGGTATTCAATTCGTCCCAAAAGTCGATGACTAATGAGGAATAACATAGCTAGCTAGCAAAAATATGAGTACTCATCCAATTCATCCTCAACAGGCACACACCTCAACACTTCAGCCAGAGAGGGAATTCAATTCGTCCCACTAGACAAGCTAATGAGGAATACAATCAATATACATGACAGCTGTGGTTTCAAACCATTTCCAATGCTTTTAAATCAATAAGTATCCATCAATGTCATTCAAACAATTTCTCACAGTTTCATATCATTTACAATGCTTTTCAAGCAATAAATATTCATTCAAATACATTTCCACAATTTAAAACAATAATATACAAATATTCAATATTCATTTCAATTGAAAATAATTCAAAAGAAATAGTTGTTGTGCACAAACCTCTGATATCTGTCTCCTGGACTTGACTCAGTATTTCTTTCCCTTTTGCTGAGTCCTTGTTAACTGAGAAACACAATTTGAAGTGTTTCAGTGCTAAATTAATTTGCCTCTAACAATGGTGTTTGGTAAATAATGCACTGAACTCAATTATTCACTTAATCACCTAATATACTGATCCTCGTTGCGTTTTAGGTAGATTAGGTTTTAGTGTCGTTAATATGTCACATTCGATAGGGTTTTAGGTTTGGTATGTTTTACCAAAGTCATTTCCTTGCTTAGTGCATTTTAATGCAAATTGCTGGATTCCGGGACACTGGTTTGACCTAACCGGACGATCTAGTTCCCTAGGTTTTCGGGTCTCGGTCGAAACTACAAACTTGTAGATCTAGGTCTTATTGCACACGGGGCAAAATTTCAGGTCAATCCGAGTTAAGTAGACCAAGTTATGGTCATTATACTTTTGCTGGTCAAATGGTACCAATTTAGGTCAATTTGGTCAACTCTGGTTCGGCCAGTTTTTGGACCCGAACTTGTGCAAGTTTTTTTGACTTGCTTATGGTCATTTCTGGGCTTTGGTGTCTTCATAAGACTTGTAGGTATGGGTCTTAACTATTCTTGGTCAAAATTTCAGGTCAATTGGACCTGGTTTGAGTGAGTTATGGCCTAAACACTCACTGCTGCCCAATTGGTCATTTTTCAGGTCCTAATTGCACCTAATCCGAATTGGTCATTTTCTTAGGTCACCTTGCAAGCAGAATTTTGGTATGGTTTCTCAATGAAAGTTGGCACATTTTGTGCCTAGTTTCACCTCAAATTGGTCTCATACCAATTGAGGTTACACATTTAAGGTTATAGGCTAAAATGTACACTGCCCTCAATATGCCTTTCACACCCCACTTCAAACACACATTTACCTTTGCCATTTGTTTACTTACCTACCAAACTGTTTTGGTACATTACCAAAAGCACTTTCTACATTACATTAACATTACTTTGGGCAGATTACCATTACCCTCAACACACCAAATATCATTCACAATTACAATTTCTAAGTACCATTACAAACACACCTAACCATTACAAATTTTACATACACTTTACAATATCAATCTACATACATATCATCAATCCTCCTAGGTCAATATTCTGCCTACACTTCCTTCAATATATACATTCACTCAAGTGTCCCCAAGCTGCCGCAAACCATCTTCAACACCACATTGCCCTACAATTCATCAATTCTCATCCAATTGCTAAAATCACCATATAAACATGAAATAAATCACTAGGTTACTAAATCACCATGATCAACATTATTTCTCATCAATTATATGCATAAATATCTCATCAAAAACGTGACTCATGGCTGTCCAAAATGAAAACAACAATAACTCTTCAAACTCAAAATTTTCCTTCACAAAACTAATACCCATAACATGCACACAAAACTTAACAAAGGAATTCTCAAAAATTGTAAACTTACCTTTAATTGTAACTTGCTAAACCTTCACCAAACTTCTCAAAATTGGTATCAATATTTTCCTTGTGATGTGTAGACAAAGTTTAATGAAGAACACTAAGAGGTTGGAGTTGAAAATGGAGAGTTAAGAAAGCTTGCATGAAAAATGGCTATGGAGGATTCAAGGTTCTTCATTTCGGCAATTTGGAGAGGACTTGAGGAAGATGAGATTTCAGCTGGTTAGTGGACTTACATCAGCCATTTCTTATGTTTAATTAATCCTATAGTGGTCCACTAACTAAAATTAAATCATTTTATAAGTTAAACTTTCACTTATTCCACATTTAACCCATGATTTTAGCTATTTTCTTTAGGTACCACCAAATTAATTTTTCATTTCATTTTCTAAGTGTAATATTAATTATTTTTAATGGACATTTAGGTCAAAAGAAACTTCGGGATGTCAAATGACCATAATTCCCCTGTTCGGGTTACGTTCCCGATTTTTCGGTAACACCGTATTTTGTCTATTTTTCGATTTCTCACTTTTCTTTGTACTAATTATTTAATTTTTCTTTGTTCTTTCTAATGAGATTTATTCTTCAACAAGGGTCTATTTATGTCCTAAAAATGTTTTCCAGGGTTTCCCGCAGTCCAGGGCTAGTCAACGGTCCACGCCGTGACTTCCCGGTGCGATCACCCATCGTTAGGTTTCCCGGCTCGTTTAACTTGGTCACATTTCTTTGCTATTATTTTTCCTTTGTTTTTCTTGTATTTTCTTTTCTTGTATTTCATTATTTTATGTCTCCTCCCTCATGTCAAAGTGTAGTTCTAGGCATCCTAGCTGTCCGGACAACACTGGTCACCGGAGCAGTAGAACGCACTACCGAACTTTGGGGTGTTACAGAACTACTGACACAATGGAAGGAACTACTGTAAGTTCTGTCACGAACTTCTTTATCCAAACAGCTTCCTTTGCAGCATCTGATGCAGCAATATGCTCAGCCTCTGTAGTGGAATCTGCAGTCGTGCTCTGTTTGGAACTCTTCCAACTGACTGCACCTCCATTACAAATGAACACATATCCAGAGGTAGACTTTCTATCATCGATGTCTGATTGGAAATCAGAATCAGTATAACCATCCAATTGCAAGTCTCCACCTCCATAAATCAAGAATAAATCCTTAGTTCTTCTTAAGTACTTAAGAATATTCTTGACAGCTATCCAGTGTTCCAAACCTGGATTGGATTGATACCTGCTAGTCAAACTAACAGCATATGCGATATCCGGCCTAGTACACAACATTGCATACATTAAACTTTCAATAGACGAAGCATATGGAATCCTGGCCATCTTATCTCTTTCTTCAGGTGTCTTTGGAGACATCTCTTTAGAAAGATGGATACCATGTCTCACTGGTAACAATCCTCTCTTGGAATCAAGCATGTTAAACCTCTTTAACACCTTTTCCAAGTATAGACTTTGGGATAAACCAATTATTCTTTTCGCTTTATCTCTATAGATGCGAATTCCAAGAATATAGGTTGCCTCCCCTAAGTCTTTCATGGAAAATGTATTTGACAACCATACCTTTATAGTCGTTAACATACCTGTCATTACCCATCAACAGTATGTCATCCACATATAAGACAAGGAAAGTGATAGCACTGTCACTAACCTTCTTATATACACATGGCTCATCCTCATTTTTGATAAAACCAAAGGATTTAATGGCTTCATCAAAACGGATGTTCTAACTCCACGAAGCTTGTTTCAACTCATAAATGGATCGCTTTAGCTTGCATACCTTGGAACCATCTTGGGATTCAAATCCCCTAGGTTGTTCCATGAAAATGTTTTCTTCAATGTATCCATTGAGAAAAGCTGTTTTGACATCCATCTGCCAAATCTCATAATCATAGTATGCAGCTATTGCTAATAAAATCCTAATTGATTTAAGCATGGCAACAGGCGAGAAAGTCTCCTCATAGTCGATTCCTTGCCTTTGGCAAAACCCTTTCGCTACTAGCCTTGCCTTATAGGTCTCTACCTTTCCATTAGAACCAATTTTCTTCTTGAAAACCCATTTGTTCCCTATAGGTACAATACCTTCAGGTGGGTCAACAAGATCCCAAACTTGATTCTTATACATGGAATCAATCTCGGATTTCATAGCATCAATCCATTTTAAAGAATCTATATCTGATATAGCTTCTTCATAAGAAAGTGGATCATCTCCATGATCTACTTCTTCATGAGTAGACAACTCTTGTTCTTCTTCATGAAGAAAACCATATCTCACTGGTGGGTGAGATACCCTGGTTGTTCTACGAGGAACAGCTGTAGATGTTTCATCAACTGGTATAGGTTGACTAGATGGATCTATATCCATCTGATCTGTTGGTTGGTCAGAATTCTCCAATTCTAACTCTATTTGCCTTCCTTTGCCTCCTTCTTGAACAAACTGTTGTTCAAGAAATGTGGCATCTCTACTTATCACAACCTTTTGTGAAATAGGCAAATAAAAATAATATCCAAAACTAACTTTTGGATATCCAACAAATCGACCATTTTCTGATCTGGTCTCTAATTTATCAGTGTTTAGCTTTTTGATATATGCTGGACAACCCCAAATCTTAACATGCTTAAGACTTGGTTTTCTTCCATGCCATATCTCATAAGGTGTGGAAGAAACTGATTTTGATGGAATCCTATTCAGAATATACAAAGCTGATTCTAATGCAAATCCCCAAAAGAAGATTGACATATCAGTATAGTTCATCATACTACGTACCATATCTAATAGGGTACGATTTCTCCTTTCAGATACACCATTCAGTTGTGGCGTTCCTGGAGGAGTCAGCTGAGAAACAATGCCATGCTCTCTCAAGTATTCATCAAATTCAGTACTCAAATATTCAGCTCCACGATCTGATCGAAGAGCTTTAATATTCTTTCCTGTTTGATTTTCTACTTCAGATTTAAATTCTTTGAACTTTTCAAAAGATTCATATTTGTATTTCATCAAATACAAATACCCAAACCTTGATTTATCATCAGTAAAGGTAATAAAATAATGAAAACCCCCTCTAGCCATTTCTTTAAATGGACCACATACATCACTATGTATTAGCTCCAAAATATTTTCAGCTCTTAGCCCTTATCCAACAAAGGGTGATCTAGTCATTTTGCCCTGAAGGCAAGATTCACAAGTTGGAGTAGGCTCAGAGCCCAATGAGGATAGAATCCCCATTTTCTCCAATTTTGCAATCCTATCTTCTACAACATGACATAACGTTAAGTGCCAAATATATTTTGAACTTGAGTTGGTTTTCACCATGGCATTGCATTCTTTTAGATCACTTGCATTCAATTTGTGTTTGTCATTATTATCCAAATAATAAAGACCATCATTCATATAACCCGAACCAACATATTTATTTCCAAAATAAATATTGCAAACATCATCAGTGAACTAAAATTCATAGCCATTTCTAGTCAAACTAGATATAGAAATGATGTTCTTAAAAGCATCAGGTACATATAAAATATTATCCAAACACAAAACATGTCCAAACATGTAAAAATATTTAGATCCTATGGCTAAAGCTTCAACAGTTGAGCCATTACCAATCCGGACTCTAATATCTTGAGAACACAAGCTGCTACTGTTTGCTAGTTCCTGCATATCATTAGAAATGTGAGAACCGCACCAAGATCTAAAACCCAAGTCGTAGATGATCTATTAGTATCATCTGAATCTAATTAACAAGATATGGACATTCCTTCCGTAGTTTTATCCTTCTTGTCCTTCATAGAAGCAAGATACTCAGGCGCCCTTTCCAAAGGCCCATCCTTTGGCGTGGAAACACTTTCCTTTGCCTCTATCAGCTTTAGTCTTCCTTTTCTGTTTAGCTATTTTCTTGGAAGGACCAGGAATCTGAGGTTTCTTTTTCTTATTGCCCTTCTTCTTGTTGGACTTTCCAGCAGAAGAAGATGCAACCAAAGCTACCTCTTTCCTTTTATTGCCTGGGATATTCTTTTGGGCAATAACTAGCATGTTGAGTAAACCAGCTAAGGTGCATTCCTGTTTAGTCATATGAAAATTTGTCACAAAATTCCCAAAAGACTCAGGAAGGGACTGAAGGATCAAATCTGTCTGTAGTTGGAAATCCATGTTGAAGTCAAGATGTTCCAACTGCTCAATCAGCCGAATCATCTTGTGGACATGATCCCCAACATTCTGTCTCTCAGACATCGTCATACGGAATAGCTGTCTAGATATCTCATACCTAGCATTCCTGCTGTGCTCACCATACAACTCTTGTAGGTGAAGGACGATCTCACTCGCACTCTGCATGTTCTCATGTTACTTCTGTAACTCATTACTCATAGAAGCAAGCATGTAACACTTAGCTCTCATATCATGCTCCTTCCATTTGTCCAAAGTATCATGTTCCTCTTGTGTGGCCTCTGGAGGTAAGGGACCAGGAACATTTGAATCTAGAACATATCCTATATGTTCAAGATTCAGGACAAGCTTCAAATTTCTTAGCCAATCAGACAGATTTGGTCCTGTCAACTTATTGTGATCAAGTATGCTTGCAAGGATATTGGATGGTGGTGGTTATTTTGTGCTCATTTTTATCAGAAAATTAACTGCAGAAAATAACCAGATTAATTAGTAAATGTATCATGTAATTAACCAAAATGATTATGGTCTTTTAATCAAATTGGTCCTCCCACTAACTTAGCAAATCCTACACTTCCAAAGTAGGAAACGGAAATCCTAGTTGGATGGATTTCTAGTGGGTGATTGAATTCTTATAATTCTATTGATCATCCTCAGGTACATCCATTATTGGAATTACAATAAACTATAAGTGAGCAACTCCTTGCCCATCACATCTCATGTGAGGTTCAATCCTTTACCTAGCCCCTAATGCTCAAAATCTCAGGTACATCCATTATTGACTTATCTTGCATTAGTTAAGTTGATCCCATTGAGCCAGTAATTATGCAAATAATTTTAATGTCCTCAGGTACATCCAATATTGGCCACTAAACCATTTATATATTTACAACATCTCATGCTTAACAATTATTCTTAAGAAAATCTCTTAAATTAATTGCATCTTATGCAACTATTTAAAATTTCTTAAAATAATTGCCCCAATGGAGGGCCTATGTTATAATTACTTTAATTATAGCATTTCCAACTTAATCATTTGTTTGGAAGATTTTATGGTCATTCTAATTACTATTAAGGTCTCACTTTTCACATTATACAATTAGCATGCATATATCATATAATAGCATACATTCCCATACATCTCATGCATTCATGGATAAGCAATAAATATGGTATGATCATGGACTTTCTAAGGGATTCAATTCTGAGCCACCAAGATTTGAATCAGGGCATTCCTAGGTGCATTTCATTCATTCATTCATTTTACAAGAGTTGTTGAAGGAGTACATAATCAACACTTGATCTTGAATTCCTCCCACTGGTCCCACCAATGCTCTTGACCTCCTTGAACTTCTTGCACTCCAATATTACATGGTAATCCTTGGCATACCAAGGTGAATTTACAAGAACTTAAATAAATGAAATTACAACCCAAAAATTATTACAAGCTTAATAATACATGCCCAAAATAAATTAAAATAAATTAATTAATTTACAATCCTAAAGAAACATAAAAGAAATAAATCCAATCACATTGGTCTTTTATAGTCCATGATCATCCATCATGCATATCACTATTTAACAATTAAATAAAACATACATACTTAAATTAAATTGAATATCTCATATTCAACTTAAAAATCCAGATTTGAATATGATTCAAATAAATTTAAAAATTCAGATTTGAATCTCATTCAAACAAATTTAAAAATTCAGATTTGAATCACATTCAAACAACTTTAAAAATTCAGATTTGAATCACATTCAAACATTTTTTAAAAAATCAGATTTGAATCACATTCAAATATTTTTTAAAAAATCAGATCTGAATTTTATTCAATCAATTTTAAAAAATCAGATTTAAATATGATTTAAACAACTTTAAAAATTCATATTTGAATCACATTCAAACAACTTTTAAAATTCAGATTTGAATCACATTCAAACAATTTTTAAAATTCTGATTTGAATCATAATTTAATTGTGTGATTAAAATTACTAATTAAACACTTTAATTAGTCAAAGAATAGGCCTTAGATCATACAACAATTGCAGAATTAAAAGCCAAACCTTGAACCACCCATGGTAGCCAAACCATGCGCACCATTGATGGTGTTTTTTTAAAGTATGCCGCCACCTTGCTTTGCAACCAGCAATGATCTTTTGATCTCATGATCAAACACACAATTAAATCATATAATCAACAATCTAAATGGCAAATATAGTGGCTCTGATACTAATTGAAGGAACAGAAGCGTAAAAAACACAAGTTTATACCATTGAATTCAAAATTTTCACCTAGGGTCACATGCATCATGCAAGATTTATTTTTATCTATTTGATTTCAATGATAAACAACATATTAAAACTCTTTTAATATATTTTTGGATCTGTATTTGCCATTTAAGATTTTAAAATTAATCAGATTAATTTTAGAACCCTAGATTAAATCAAGAACAATTACACTAACCTCTTGATGCACTGCAGTGTGTCTGCGCCTTTGAGATTCGCCTTCAAGACACCAGATGTTGTCCCTCTAGCTTGTCCACACCAAGAACACCTATGGCAGCCCTTGAACAGCTTCTAAAGCTTTTTCTATTAATCAGAAATTCAAGTTCTGCCTTTTAAGAGATTAGAGATGTAAACAGGACACTAGAAACAATTTCTAGTGTTCTTAATTCAAGAGATTGATGGCTAATCTCTTTGAATTGATGAGAGATGAAGAAGAATAGATGAAAAGCCTCAAAGTGGCATGACAAAGGAGAGGAGTGGCTGCTGGTTATATTTTATTTTCTCATAACAACACTTAAATAGCTAGGTTAACACATTAAACCCTTGCCACATGTCACCCTTTTATTAGCTCTAGGTTTAAGTGACCCAATAACATTGTGCCAAGTGTCAAACCTATATGTAATCTTGATTTTAATCATCTTACATGATTAAAAACATTTGGCAAGATTATGTGTTATGCCATGTGTCACCATCTCATGGTGCCACATGTCACACTGCAAAATGACCAAAATGCCCCTGTGTCTTAATTTTGAGTTCTCAACCCAAAATAATTATTTTTCTTCTTCTAATTAATTTATATAAAATATAAATTAATTAATTAATCTCTATTAATTAATTTCTCATTAATTAAATTCATATTTAAACACTTTAAATATAAATTTAACTTATATTATACATCCAATAATCTAGATTTAGTTTCAAGTCATGCTAGAGACTTTGCAAACTAATTGCGAAATAAACCTATTTAATTAATCAATTAAACTCTTTAATTAATTAATTAATTAAATCATATTTAAATAGATGATAACTTGTGTATGTGTGTGACTTACTAGGCTCATCACTAATTGGCAATGAGACATGATATCAACTCTTAATATCATCAGAACTCTTTCTTACCATAAATGATTTCTCTAAATCATTTTATGAACCTCATAGACCATGGTTAACACCTAGCATAGCATGCCATGGCCACCCAATTAGTAATAAGGTTTACCTTAAATGAACCTATAATCATATGTTACCATGCACTAGAATCTCTCTATTACAAAATCCCAACTCAAGCCGAGTCATGGTTTATGTCAAACTCCATTTGCTATGAATATTATGTTTTCTTTTAATTCCAGTTCTTGATTAAAAGATTTTCTCATCGTAAACTCTTTCGAATAAATCTATCTGTCTTGGCCAGGAACTTGAAACATCAAGAACAATTAAATGAACATAGGATTTTATCTCTATTTACTTAGAGGAACAGATTCCATCTTGATCAACACCTACCTCCATATATAACTAGTAGGAGCCAACACATGCCCATATACCCATACACAGTACAAGTATGAAAGCAGTATCAAACTCAAACTACCTATATACAAGATAACTATGCCATCTCAGGTCTAAAGATTAAATGCACTGATATGATTTACGACAAAATATTGACAAGAGTAAACTCCATGTGCTTGTCATGAGTGTCACTAGTTCGGCCTACTTATCATTTATAAGTGCCTATCATGTTTGTTATATGGCATGAGACTCACCATTCCATCTTATTTATATCTCATATAAATAACTTGGGAACAAACATGAATTCAATCTTTCTGGATAAGTCATGTCCTTATTATGAAGTATCCTCGATTGTGAACCTATTTATGATACTTCGTGCTATAAATATTGTCACTCATATTCTTAACAACTTAAGAATAATATTTCTAACAAAATATCAATGGACCTTTTCTATTACACATAAATATATTATGTAAACGAAAAAGTGGAAATGCCTTTTATTAATAAAAATATGTACAAGATACATACTAAATGATATGCTCTAGGGCATACTACTAACAAATAAACCTTATCAAATTTTAAGTGAATAATACTACAAATAATACCTGAAATTAAGTCTACCCAAAAATGAAATCATACATTCTGCATAATTATTTTATTCTATTTTATTTTATTTTATATTGTCACCACTAAGCAGAATTGCTTAGCTCGTTGCTTTGCCATGCGTAGGTACTGGAGACCTAGCTGGGGAGCCCAGTAGACATCAGACGGGGTGAGTCTTCAGAGCTGCATCCGGGGTCTAGAGTCACCTCACATCTGCACTGCATATGGTAGAACATTAGGACTATTGGTGGCCCTTTCATATTTTGCATTTTGTATTAGTTTGGATTGTAACTATAAACTCCTGTAATTATGTATTAATGTAAATATATGAAATTTAATATTATTGAGATTTTTGCATAATGTATGTTGATAAATGAAATGTTGAGAATTAATTGTGAATATGCTTCAAGTGATGAAGTGAACAGAAAAGTTTTGAAAATAGTATTGTGATTTGAGATTGAGATTTTGAGATTGACTTGAATGTGTATAATGGAGTTTGGATTTGGAAATTATTTTGGAAGTGTTTTTATACAGGTTCAGAAGAACTGTTTTTTCAATTTACAATCGGCACTCTGCTGGATTTTCTATAAAATTTGCGGATAAATTTAAATTTATCAAAATTGAAAATAAATGAATTATAAAGGGATAAATTGTAATAAAAACATAAATTGGTGCTCCGGCACACTGAGTGGCATAACTTGCTCGGCTACACTGTAGACGGGTAAGGGGTGTCACACCAGAACACTCTTTTAGCCATATCTCCCACTAGGAAACATTAATTAGGATAAGGCATACTGATCTGGAACCCTAAGAAACAGGGCACCAACTTTGTTTTAGACTTGGTCCTCAAATGATGAACATAAGAACCCTAAAATGGGAGTCAAATTTTCTGACCTGAACATAAATCCTAGTAGAACAAGGTACATGAATCCAGGCCAATGATTTGGCCATAATTAATTCTACAAAACTTGAAAAATTTCTGAGTGACTATAAAACATAGGGTAACAACTTCTATGAAGAATCTTAGGCCTAAAATTGACTATAACATGACCAATTAATTAGACAAAGAAAGACTCTAGAAACTACCAAATTCTGGACCTTGAGAAAGGTTCATAAAATAACTTAGCATATGATATGAAATAAAATAGAATACTTTATTAAGCATAAAAATGACATGAATTAATGAAACCATAGGTATGAAATAATATTATTTTGGCCAAAGTACACCTAGACTCATTTACATAGATTGGATCGATTGGTATACCAATTAGGGACTACATATTGCAGTACTGCCCACAAGTATAATCATTGATAGATAACATATGTCTAAGATGATTGTTCTACTGGCTTTTTGCTTGCCCGATGGCCATATTGCCAATTTTTATTATTACTGGCTTATGCCTACCCGCTGGCCTTGTGCCTGATATGACCGTTGTATACTGGGTAAACATAGGAATGTCTAACTAGTATACTCTCATGTATCCAGTCTTTATAGTCTGTCATAGGTTACTTGGGCATAGATAAAAGCAATAAGCCTTAAATATAAATAAGTATATGAGAAAATCATTAATATGAATTTTATAAGACTGAATATAAGGTATAAGCACATAAAAGATCGCTATTAGCTTATTTACCTCCAAAGTTCTAGAAAACATATAAAAAGATTTTAAATACATGAACATTGATATTTATTTATAAGGTCATACGTGAAATAATTATTTTAAATTGCTTAGTTATTTTTCCTTATTTATGCACCACTAAGCGTTATGCTTAGCGCGTTGGTTCTTACCACACGTAGATACTGGAGAGCAGCAGCAACAGTAGGGCCTAGACCGAACTTAGACCAGATCTGCTACAATGTGGGTTGTCACCTCATCAGTCATTTTGGTAAGGCTCATGTACATATTAGATTTTGCATTTTGGTATTGTATGTAATTAAATGATGTAAATAATTTTGGATTGTATATAAATTGTAAATTATTGTATATGTAATATATGAATGAAATGTATTTTATTTTCTTGAAATTGATATGAGCATGAGAAGTGATATGATGAATGAATAGATGAAATGGATATAAATTGTTTAACAGTTAAAATGAAACCCACCATGCACTAATAGAACAGAGGGGACTTTATTTAGGTCTCCATAAAAATGAAATGGGATAAAAAAAAAATTCTACAAGTGAGATAATAAAATTAAATGGATATTAAATTAATATTGTAAACGATAAAACAGGATAGGGTGCTCCGACACCGAATGTAGCATGCCTTACTTGGCTACACTGTAACAGGAGAGGGGTGTTATATTTATTGGTATCAGAGCAAAGGTTTAGGCATTCTTAGGCATAGTTAGACAGAAAGATATAGTGTGCATAACATGCATGAGCCCTTATTTTGTAGTCGAGGTGACACTAATGCAGATCTGTTCTTTATTTGTTTTATAGGATTTGTAACACCCCTATTTGCATAGCCTGGTATATTGCGCTATTCCGGTGACTAGAGTCGGTCCGGAAAATTAAGAGGATTAGAACCACACTTAAGACAACCAGATAAGCCTTAAACCCAAATAATCAATAATTGTCAATTAGTTAAGTATAAATAAGAAAAAAAAAACAAAACATAAGGAGTTAAATGAGCCGAGAGTCACAGCGATGGGTGACCTTCTTGGGAAGGATTACGAAGTCGATTTAAACCCAAATTTCAAACCGTAAAATCTAATGCCGCGGTCCTTAGGACTATTACGAACACAGTGGAAAAGAGAAAATCACGAAAAAGAGTTGTTAAGCCAGTCAAATAATTAGGTCAGGGAGCGAGAAGAAATATTGAATTATTTGCAAACCGGGTTGAACCGGTGAGGGGCAATTTGGTCAATTGACCCCGAGAGCTGACTCCTGACCTAACTGTTAAATAAAATCATAGAAAAGAAAATTTCGAAATCAAAAATTAAATTAAAGAACTAATGAAAAAATAAATTTAAAAAAAAAAGAGGAAAAAGGAAAAGTAAAAAGTGATGATATCATGCATGACCTCATGCATGATGCAATGAATATATAATTAATAAATTTAATTAATTTGATTTTATGGTCTTCCATAAGATTGAAAACAAAAAGGAAAAGGAAAAGAAAAAGAAAAAAAAAAGAGACTTATGTTCTTCCTTTGCCGCCCCATATCCCTCTCTCAACTCTCCCTCACCAAATCACCATTAAAGCTCATCTTTGAGCTTGAGAAACTAAAAACCTCACCATAGAAAAATTACTTACCATAGTTAAAACTTGTTTTAGCAACTAGAAGAGGAGATTGAGCAAGAAAGAAAGAAGAAATTGGGTTATTGAACTTCAAAGTTGAGGTAAGCTACTTACTTTGGAATTTTGAGTTTAATACATGTGTTTTTAGTTGAATAAACTTGGAAATAAACTTAAAATGAAATGAAAACAAGTGTTACGGGACAAAGTTGAATTTCAGCCAGCTAGGGTTGATGGGTGTATATATGTGTTTTGATTGAATTAGTAGAGTAGGTAAGTTTGAATGAGTTAAGCAAGCATGTGTGTAGGTGTTTAATTAGCTAAATCCAACAAATGGCATGAACTAGGGTTTTGGCATTTAGGGTTTTGGAGACAAAAATGTGAGAATGTGTTAAAGGGTGTGTTGGACTTGGTTTGAGGTGAGAAATGGTCATTTGAGACCAATTGGAGTATGTTAGAAGTGTTGGAACCAAATGCAAATTCATATTGCTTAGGGTAATGCTGCAGGCAGCAGGACCAAGGTCCCTTTGAGGGACCAAAACTGAAAATTTACAAGTCCAATTGGTGTGAGGCCAATTGGGAATGAAAATAGACACAAAATGGAACATTTTTAATTTAGGAAGCATGCCCAAAAAGTGACCAATACCTATTGAACAAATTGACCAAATCCGAAATTGGCAATCTGACCTGTACAAAAATGACCAAATGAACTCTGTTCATTTGGCCATAACTTGGACTAGGCAGGTCTAAATGACCTAAAATTTTACCAGTGGACAACCGAGATATAGACCTAAAACTTTCATGAAGAACACAAACCCAAATTATACCCTTAACCAAGTCATTTGGCCACCCAAATTTGGTGACCTAAAACTGCCAAAACTAGTTTGGTGCCCAGAAATCTGGGTTAAATCCAATCCAGCAGCCATGATTCAAATGGCTATAACTTGAGCTAAAAAACTCCAAATGGAGTGATTCAAAAATGAGAATAAATTTAAGACAATAGGAAACATTTTCTATGAAGAAAATTTTGCTAAATTCTAACAGTAAAATGACCCATGGAACAGTGCAACTTAAGACACCAAAACTGAAAATCTGCAAATTTTTCTAAAAGAATTAGAATTTGAGTAAACAACTAAAACCAACAAATTTAGTAACCACAATGTGGTATGTGGGTGAAGTTGGAATTCCCATACCTATTAAGCCTTAGAAAGTCAACAAATTGACTTGAATAGTATCGTGAATAGTAACCCTGAAATACAAAATTTAAAGAACGTCAAGTTTAACACATTAGAGCTAGGTAAAAGTGAATTTAAATTTATTTTTGGATTTATGCTAAGTTATGATACTAAAACACTGTAAAACTATGTGTTTCAGTGAAAAATAACACCGGGAAAGAACCCAAGGAATCGAGTCAAGGCCAAGAGGCGACTAGCTTAAGGTTTGTGCACAACATAGAATTTTTGTAAATTTTCTTCTGCACATCGTTTTGAATGAATTGAAATATTGAATTGTGATATCATTGTCTTGACATGTCTATTATGCTTTTAATTTAAATTTTTGAAAGTTTAACTGTACATATTTGAAATGGCATCAAATATTTAGTAAATTGTTAAGATAAGTTTTGGAAACCACAGTGTCATGACCATATATTTGAACACCTCACTAGCATGACTAGTGGAGGTAATCAGTTTCGAATTTTGATTCCTTCTCTGGCTGAAGTGTTGAGGTGTGTGCCAGTAGAAGAAGAAATTGAATGGATATCCATATATTTGAGCTAGCTAGCCATGTTATTTGACTTCTCCTTAGCCTCTGGCTATTGAGATTATATTTGTTTCGAATGGTATGATATAACTGTGGGTTTTATGAAATTGGTTTTGACACTTCGAAATGAAATTGTTTGGATTAAAATCTCATAATTCATGTTTTATATTTAATTCTCATGTATAGTCCAAATTTTGAATAAATGTGATTTAAATTCCACATAAAGTTTATTTTAGTATGTTGTGCACCACTGAGTCCTAGTACTCAGCGATGGCTGTTATTGCTATCGCAGATTTAGAAACTAGAGGAGCAGCAGACTAAGCTGCTGAGGATTGAGGAGCTATCTGCTTGAAGTTATCAGGTATATTTTATACCCTGACTGAAAAAACAAAATTATTTTGATGTATGTAATGTATGCAAAGGTATGGACATGTAAAATTGGTCTTGAGCAGCTTGTATAAAGTTTTTAATAAATTTTAGTTTGAATTTCTTTTAATGTAAATTTTTGTAATAATGTATATAAATTGTTTTATCTTTAATGAAATATAGATGGAAGTATTTTGTTTTAAATTGATTAATGGTATTTTGATGATTGTTGAATATTGGAAATTGTGGATTTGAATTTTAGGAAGTTGATAAATGATGTTGAAATTGATTGGGATGACTGTGAATTTGAAGAAGTTATTGAGACAAATTATTGGAAGTGCTTTTTACAGGAATTTGAAAAACTGTTTTCTCAAAATACAGATGGCACTCTGCCGAAATTTTTATAAAATTTAAGAAAAAATAAAATGGGTTAAAAATTTTAACTAGTTTTCAACTTTAATTAAATGTTTTAATACCTATAAAAAAATGCTCACCACTTATAAAAAGTAAGAAAATAATTTTAAAATCCCTTGTAGGGTACTTAATGAGTTATCGGTAGGTGAAGTTCGGTAGTTCATTAGGTATTCTACGGGATCATGTTAAGCCTTACAGAGGGATAAGGTGTGACAGGATTGATGGACTCTAATCCTTCAGAGGAAGGGTCTTACAGACCAGTGGAGGAGGAGGAGATTGGTAGTCATGCACCTATCCGCAATCAGGGGGGAGACAGGAGAGAGGAGTCATCCCGGGGTACAAGGGGTAGAACGCAGCAGGCTTTTTTGGAGCAAATGACTCAGATGCTCCGCCAGTTTACCAGAGCCACCTCACAGCCTACACAATGGTCTCCACTAGAGAAGTTAAGAAAGTATGGGGCCATTGACTTTATGGGTAAGAAGGAAGATGACCCATCCGCTGCTGAGCATTGGCTAGAGCGGACTGAGAGAGTGCGAAAGTAGTTACATTGCACCCCAGAGTAGCAGCTAGAGTGCACTTTGTCGTTACTACAAGAGGAAGCCCATTAGTGGTGGGACACGGTTTCCAGAGCGGTACAGTCGACGGAGCTTACTTGTGACTTTTTCTTGACTAAGTTCAAGAAGAAGTATATTAGTCACATATTCTTAGAGGTTAGAAGGAGAGAGTTTCTGACCTTGAGGCAGTGATAGTTAACGGTCTCTGAGTATGAGAGGGAGTTTGTGAGGCTGGGTTGATATGCACAGGAGGTAATGCCTACAGAGGTAGAGAGGTGTCATAGGTTCGAGGATGGACTGAATGATAATATCATAATTATAGTGACGGCACATGGGTATATGGATTTCTCCCGGCTAGTGGCTACATCACTTAATGTAGAGAGAGAATGAAATGAGGAGCAGTTTAGGAGAGATAAACAACAAAAGAGGAGTTCTAGACAAGGTCAGCCCAGTACACTAGTTTCTGAGGGTAAGAGGCCTAAGGTTTCCCAGGGCTAGGGCTAGAGACAGGGGTCTCAGTTTACTCAGAGAGGAGGAAAGTCCAGAACGTTAGTGGGGAGTTCTCCAGGCACCGTAGTAAAGGGATTTACCTCCATACCATTATGTACCTATTGTGAGAGGAGACACCGAGGAGAGTGTCGATTGTTGATCGAGGGATGCTTCCGATGCGGAGCTGCTGATCATTTCCTACACGATTGTCCCCACTGGAGTGTTCCCACTGCCCCACCACTGACTGAGAGATTTGCCCCTGCAGCTCAAAAGGGTAGATGACCTACGAGACCAAAGGTGACGGGTACATCACAGAGACCAGCTTCAAAAATGATTGAGCGACCTGAGACCTGACTAGCACCTCGTGTATATGCTATGAGGGCACAGGAGGAGCCAAAGCCAATAGATATTATCCGAGGTATATTTCTCATTATAATATTTTAGTATATGTAATAATAGACCCTATATATGAGATGAAAGAGGATAGGTACAGTTCCTCGACTATTTACACTGAGTAAATTTAGAGGACGAAATTTTTATTAGAGGGGGAGAATTGTAACGCCCTCACTTTTGGTAATCTGTACATTCTACTATTCTGATGACTAATGTCTGTCTGAACAGCCAGGATAACTAAAACTACACTCCAACTAGAGTGAGGAGGCATAAATTGACTTAATAAAGACTAAGTAAAATTTAGGAAAAATAAAAGAAGTAAATTGCAAATGAGTTAAATGAGCCGGTGCCCCGGTGATGGGTGACCTAACGAGAAGTTGCTGTAAAGATAGCTAGTAGCCCTAAACCTGAGGGAAACTCATTGAAATAATTTTTGGAACTCCAGAGAAGAGTCATTGAGGTTTTGATAGCATTAGAATGCCAAGAAAATGATCAGAAAAATTATTAGATCTGTACAGACAATTTTAGTATGTTAAGCAAAACGAAGGGCATTTTGGTCATTTCGTCTTCAGAGATGATTTTTGACCAACTTGTCCAATTAAGTAAATAAATTATATGACATAAAATATAAATAAATATTGCTAAAAATTTAATTGAAAATGAGTAGGAAAGAAAGAAAAAAAATAAAGGAAAATGCCTATTATGACATCATACATGTGTCACCATGATGCAATTAAAAGCCCTCCACCAATCAAAAAACAACAAGCCCTCATAAGACACTTAAAAAGAGATAAAATTAACCAGAAAATTCTGCTTCTTATTCCTTCCCACTTGTTGGCCTAGAATCACCATTGGAGCTTCACCATTTCCCTTCACTTAAAGCTCCATCTCCCACTTAATTACTCCATAAAACCACTTGCTTTATTTACTAAACTTGATTGTCACACCTTAAATTAACTCTAGGCAGCCATAAGACGTAGAAAATTCAAAGTTTTAACAAGCCAAGAAAGTCATCAAAAAGATTAGTGCTATGTAACTCTTTCTTTCTTCTTAAACTATGTTAAGCATGCATAAGGAAGTAAATATTGAAAGAAATTAAAAAAGATTGTTGAGTATATTACATGGCCAAATTTTGTCCAGCCTAGGGTAATGATGGACAATGGAATTACCAAACTTCGTCTACTAATAACCCATTAAATACACTACAAGGGATTTTAAATCTTTTCTTATTTCTTTTTACAGTGGTGAGATCTTTTGACAGATGTTAAATTTTTTTTTTTAACTGTTTAACTAAAGTGAAATCAAATAACAAATCTGAAGTATCAATAATTTCTGTAAAAATTTCGACAGAGTGCCGTCTGTAATTGGAGCAAAATAGTTCTTAAAAAACCTCTAAAAAGCACTTCCAATATATTTGTTCAATTCCAAACTCCAATATGGCTCAACTCAAATCAGTTTCTTCAACACAGTTCAAACTCAATTCAATATCATTTTTAGCAATTCCAAAGATAAAGTGCAAAATGAATGAGTATTTTGAAAGCTGAAATAAGAAAATTGTAATACAACATTTTGACAGGCCAAAATAATTTATAACTTTATTTTACAACTGCTCAAGACCAAGTACAATATATACATATAGTTCACATACATTACAATAATATTTACAAGGAAGTGGTATACTTAATATACCCAACAAAATCCCAAAGAGAAGTCACAAGCAGCATACTCTGCTGCTTTATCTGTTTATCTACCTGCGACAGCAATGAAAAAACTATCGCTGAGTAAAATTTACTCAGTGGTGCACAATAACAATTTAAAAGGTAGTATATAAAATATTTATTGACAATTTATAATTTAAATAATTCACAATTTCATATCACAATTTTCAAAGCTCATATAACACAAATTTGATCAAACAATTTAATAACACAGTGTTGCCAATCAATAACACAACTTAGGTCATGACACAAATTTTTTTGAACATGCCGTGTTGTACACCACGACAAGACATAATCACCCCACTAATCGAAATCAATGAGGGAGGTAGCTAGCTAGCTAATGAGTACTCATCCATACTCACCTCAAACTGGCAAGTCAAAGAGGGAGGAATATAGTCATACTCACCCCATAAATGGAGGAGGAACATAGTGATATTGCCATGCCAAGTGTGAATCAAAAACAATTTCAAATCACAATATTTAAATATTTCATACAAACCACAAATTACATTTTATCTCAAAATTTCCATTTACAAGGTAGGCAACACAATAATTTCTAAATAAAATTCCCAAGGCCAAAACAATTAAAAATTATTCATAACTCATTTCTCCAAATAAATTTTCTAGTAAAAGCAGTGAATATAAAAAGTATTGTGCACAAACCTAATTTGAGTCACCTCTAGGCCTTGACTCAATGTTCCTTATGCTTTTCAATATCCTTTTTAACTGAAACACACAATTTAAAGTATTTCAGTACTCAGTTAAATTGTTTCTGACAATAAAATCCAATATCTAAATTTTCTTGGTACTATTCCCTTCAATTCATTTCATTAGTCAATCTATAATGTTGACCATTAATACACACTAGGTGAATTAATTTTAATGTTCCCAATTTGTCACATTTTATAGTCTCTAAGTGTTGGTATATGTTACCAATTTCATTTTAAAGCTTATTGCATTTTATTGCCATTTTCTAGATTTCATGGCCAATGTTTACTGTCTATTGGACCAAGCTATAGTGTAAATTTAATAGATTTCTCTTTATTAAATTGTTTCTCATTGTGTCTTCCTTAATTTCCTTTTTGAATCACTCCATTTGCAGTTGTATAGCTCAAGTTATTGTTAATTAACCATAACTAGGTCAAATCTAAATTTTTGTTTCCTTTTTAGGCATTTTCGGTTTTGATTTTACTAATTTATTTGGACTATTTGTAATCACATTGAGGTCTAGCATTCTTCATAAGTATTGTTGCCCTATGTCTTAGGGATGACTAGAAATTTTGCTTACCATTTTTCAAGTCTTATAGAATTCTTTATAGATAAATTGTTAACTTGGACTCAAAGGTCCTATATTGGCATGGTCCTCAATTAGGTCAATGGCTTGACCTTAAATTCTGACCTTATACATTTATAATTTGAGGAAGTTGTCTAAAACAATATTTTCGGCCTCTTTCTTAGCTCTCCAGATTAGTATGGCTCATTTAAATTGGACACTTCTTGTAGGAGATATGCTTATTTTAATTTTCTGGATTTTATGGTCAAATGTGCCAATTCCAGATTTAGTGTGCCAACTTAATCAAGGGAATAAGTTAATTGACCTAGTTCCCTTGATTTTTGGATTTTGGTAAAATTACCAATATTGTAGATCTATGTCTTGTTGAAATTTTGGGACTGATTTCATGTCATTTTGAGTTCTATGGACCAAGTTATGGTCATTTTACTATTGTTGGTCAAGTTGTACTTATATTGCAAAGTTTAGGTCATTTTTAGGTCAAAGTCAATTCGGCCAGTTTTTGTAACCCAAATTTAGCGATCATTTTGACTTGGTACTTAGCATTTATGGGCTTGGTGGTCTTCACCAAAGTTGTAGCCCTATGTCTAAGCTTTCCAACCATATAAATTTCAGGTCATTTAGATTTGTTTTGAGTGAGTTATGGCCAAAAGAATGGCTACTGTTCAAATGGTCAATTTCTGGGTTTGCCAAGTTACCAATTCCAGATTAGGTCAAGTTTGAGGACCTTTTCTAGACAGAATTTTGGCAAGCTTTCTGCATAAAAGTTGGTCCATATTGGGTTTAGTTTTACCTCTAATTGGCCTCATATCAATTGGAGTCACAACTTTACACTTATAACCTAATTTATACACTGCCAACAATCACAACCTGTATAAGAGAATTTACACTCCCAATTTAGCAATCTTCCTCCTCCCAATACTTCAATATTCATTCTTGGCACTTCTGTATTTATTCAACACAATTCCAAAGAAAGTAAATTGGGCAGAATGCTCAAGATTTCAAAGTACACGATACTCCATTAATATTCAACATGTAAGCCAACCCAAATTCAATATACATCAACACTTAACTTACACATACACTTCCATATCAATTTCACCTACTGCCCCCAATTCAACACCATCATAATTCATCAATAATTTCATAAAATCATATATAGTTTCATGAGTTTAAGGGCTGCCAACAATGGCAGTTTACTAAGGTATTAAATTCCCCTTTCAAACCCTATAATCAAATGCTCAATAACACATACATGGAGATTAATTTACTAACAATTCAAATTGACTTATTCAACACTAATTTCCATCAATTACATGTAGGAAAAACTCAAGCAACTCACCTTCCATGGCTGTTAAAAATGGACAGTCCCATAACTCAACAATTTCTTCAAATTTCTTCACCCAAAATACTACCCACAACCTCAACACAAGTTTTAATTAAGCAAGGGAAGAAAATGGACACTTACCTCCTGAGAGCTTTCCCAAAACCTCACCAAATCCTTCCTTTCTTGCTCCCAAAAACTTCCTCAAGTTGAGTGTGCAAGCTTTAATGAAGAAAGTATGGTGAAATGAGGCTTAAATCATGGGTGCATGGTGGTGTTTCCAAGCTTGGCCATGGAGTTTCCATGGATATTCTCTCGACTGGTTTTGTTTTGAGGTTGAAGATGAACATTTCTGTCCCAAAATGATTTATATAGGTGCCCCATAATCTGAGTTAGTGGAGCACTAACCATAGTTTAATTAGTTAATTAATTAAAGTTACATAATTTGCATTTATGCCCAAACTTTCACTACTTATATAATGTATCACATTTTTATTTTTTACGACATTTTCAAAGTGTAATACGACTTATTTTTAATGGACATTTAGGTCAAAAGCCAACTCTAGGTATCAAATGACCAAAATGCCCCTCTTCGGGTTGTATTCCCGATTTTTTGGTAACACCGATTTTTATCGATTTATCGATTTTTCATTTTTCTTTGTACTAATTTATTAATTTTTCTTAGACATTTCTAATATCAATTATACTTCAATAAGTCTTTAATTATGTCTCGAAACTTAATTCCGAGGGTTCCCTGTGGTCCTGGGGTCAGCTATTGCCTGCGCCGTAACTTCCTGGTGCGGTCACCCATCGCTTCGGTGTTGGCTCGTTTAACTTAGTTTCACTTTCTCTCTTTTATTTTTCTTTAATTTTTCTTGTATTTTTTTATTTATTTCAT
The DNA here is from genome assembly GCF_030052815.1 of Hevea brasiliensis. Lineage (NCBI taxonomy): Eukaryota > Viridiplantae > Streptophyta > Magnoliopsida > Malpighiales > Euphorbiaceae > Hevea > Hevea brasiliensis. The sequence continues at coordinate 28,924,813 of NC_079505.1, forward strand.
TATTTTATGCCTATTTATTATCACTGAAGTGTAGTTCCAGACATCCTGAATTGTCCGGACTGACATTAGGTCACCGGAATAGTCAAATGTACGGACTACGTAAAGTGAGGGCGTTACAATTCTTCCCCTCTAAATGAAAATTTCATCCTCGAAATTTATTGGATTCATATAACTGATGTCGTTATCTCATAATTTTACTCACTCTCCCATCATTGTGTCCTTTGCCTTTTGTGTTTCCACTTATGAAATTCTCTTGTTCATTAGTTCCTTGATTTCTCATGCTAGAATCCTTACTAGTCCTTCTATCTCCTTTACTTACTCCAGTCCTGTTAGCTTGCCCTCATCTAGGTATTCTACATTTATCTCACACAAATGTCTCAAATGCCTAAATCATTTCTTTCTAACAAAAATATCAAAATAACTTTAAGACTCCATATCGAGGTCTAGATATCTTTGTCCTCAAGGTATTCTTTTTAATTTATAGTCATACTAAAATCTCAAATTTTATAGTAATTCCTGCCGAATCGGTAGCTCACATTAGTGTAACCGAGTCACTGACTAATAGTGACCTTTCGATATGTTAGTTTTAAAGTTTTCAATTTCTAACTAAAATTTTTATATTTATTTCCCGTAATAGTACTCTTCTGTACCAAATCAAAGACTACTTACAAACATCCTTATCTTGGTATACCATGAGGAAGCAAGTAGCTCTATACAATATTCCCATGTCGGTACTGTAATCTGCAACTTATAATACAAACATCGAGAACATTACATAGTCACTATGTTATAACCTCATGGACTAGGTTTTCTAACATCTTATCTGTACACTTATTTCCTTCTCTGTCTTTTAAAGTTATATCAGTGGTCTCTTCATGTAATTATTTAAATTTAAAACTCATTACTTATATTTATGCCCAAGTAACCTATCAAAGTACTTGCAGGCATTACGTATCGCCATCCCTGCAAGCCCCTTCTCTGTCTTTGGTGACAATTAAGGGTACCTATCAAAGCACCTGCAGGCGTTACGTTTCGCCGTCCCTGCAAGCCCTTGAGTGTTACCTATCAGAGCACTTTGCAGGCATTACGTATCGCTGTCCCTGCAAACCCCCTGATACCAATATTCATTATCTTTTAAAATCATATCAAACATATATTGTCAGTCCATGACTTTCCATGTAGGCAGTACTGCTATCTAAAATCCCTAATTAGTATACCAATCGATCCATACAATATACATAAGTCTAGGTTTACTTTGGGCAATTAAGCATTATTAATTGTTTAACAAAATCTTCATGTCCATGTATTGTGGGAAAGGTGGGTTCCATATCACTATTTCATGTGATTTAGCATGTAGTGATAACAAAATTTCCATGTCAATGTACAGTGGGAAAGTGGGTCCCACATACCTGTTTCAAGTAATTTAGTATATAGTGACTTAGTAGGGATAAGTTAATAATATTTTTCAAGAACCTTTCTTTAGGTTCAATTTCGGGATTTTAACTTTACATATCACTTTGGACAATTTGTGGCCATTGTTTGACCCCATTTCCTAGAAGGAAATTGTTCTTTTATGTCTTGTCCCTTTTTCCCAAATGACTATTCGAGCTCTGACTCATAGGTTTCTCCCTCTTCTCTATTTCACATTGCCCTTGTGGGGTTGGGTTTGTACTTGGGCTTGGGCTGACAGATTATCAGCCATTTGTTGAAAGAAAGTAGCCATTTGCTGGGCCATTTGTGCAGAATTTGTGCAGTGGGGGTAAAGTTGGACTTCGACTCTCGAGGGGTCAGCCTCACCTTGTACTTCCGTCATCACAGCATCGTTTCTATTATCTTATTCTTCTATTCATATCTTTTCACAGGATTTTCTATTTCTTATACAACTAACACAAGGAGATTTCTCTCCATTAGATCATATTTATGATGTAATGTACTGTATGTATCAAACCATGACATTGAGTAGTTGTACTATGAAGGAAAAATATACAAATTACAGGTCAAAACAGAATTTAAAAACTTGCTCTGATACCACTAAAACATGTCACACCTTACCCCTCCGTAAGGTATAACATGATCTCATAGTATACCTAATGAATTACCAAACTTCGTCTACTGATAACCCATTAAATATACTACAAGGGATTTTAAACCTTTTCTTATTTCTTTTTACAGTGGTGAGCACTTTTGACAGATGTTAAATTTTTTTTTTTTAACTTTTTAACTGAAGTGAAATCAAATAACAAATCTGAAGTATCAATAATTTCTATAAAAATTTCGGCATAGTGCCGTCTGTAATTGGAGCAAAACAGTTCTTCAAAAACCTGTAAAAAGCACTTCCAATATATTTGTTCAATTCCAAACTGCAATATGGCTCAACTCAAATCAATGTCTTCAACACAGTTCAAACTCAATTCAATATCATTTTTAGCAATTCCAAAGATAAAGTGCAAAATGAATGAGTATTTCGAAAGCTGAAATAAGAGAATTGTAATACAACATTTTGACAGGCCAAAATAATTTATAACTTTATTTTACAACTGCTCAAGACCAAATACAATATATACATACAGTTCACGTACATTATAATAATATTTACAAGGAAGTGGTATACTCAATATACCCGACAAAATCCCAAAGCAAAGTCACAAGCAGCCTACTTTGCTGCTTTATCTGTCTATCTACCTGCGACAGCAATGAAAAAGCTATCGCTGAGTAAAATTTACTCAGTGGTGCACAATAACAATTTAAAAGGCGATATATAAAACATTTATTGACAATTTACAATTCAAATAATTCACAATTTCATATCACAATTTTCAAAGCTCATATAACACAAATTTGAACAAACAATTTAATAACACAGTGTTGCCAATCAATAACACAACTTAGGTCATGACACAAATTTTTTCGAACATGCCGTGTTGTACACCACGATAAGAAATACTCGCCCCACTAATCGAAATCAATGAGGGAGGTGGTTAGCTAGCTAATGAGTACTCATCCATACTCACCTCAGACTGGCAAGTCAAAAAGGGAGGAATATAGTCATACTCACCCCATAAATGGAGGAGGAACATAGTGATATTGCCATGCCATGTGTGAATCAAAAACAATTTCAAATCACAATATTTAAATATTTTATACAAACCACAAATCATATTTTATCTCAAAATTTCCATTTACAAGGTAGGCAACACAATAATTTCCAAATAAAATTCCCAAAGCCAACAACAATAAAAAATTATTCATAACTCATTTCTCCAAATAAATTTTCTAGTAAAAGCAGTGAATATAAAAATTATTGTGCACAGACCTGATTTGAGTTGCCTCTAGGCCTTCACTCAATGTTCCTTATGCTTTCAATATCCTTTTTAACTAAAACACACAATTTAAAGTGTTTCAGCACTCAATTAAATTGTTTCTGACAATAAAATCCAATATCTAAATTTTTTTTGTACTATTCCCTTCAATTCATTTCATTAGTCAACCTATAATGTTGACCATTAATACACACTAGGTGAATTAATTTTAATGTTCCCAATTTGTCACATTTTATAGTCTCTAAGTGTTGGTATATATTAGCAATTTCATTTTAAAGCTTATTGCATTTTATTGCCATTTTCTAGATTTCATGGCCAATGTTTAATGTCTATTGGACCAAGCTACAGTGAAAATTTAATAGATTTCTCTTCATTAAATTGTTTCTCATTGTGTCTTCCTTAATTTCCTTTTTGAGTCACTCCATTTGGAGTTGTATAGCTCAAGTTATGGTTAATTAACCATAACTAGGTCAAATCTAAATTTTAGTTTCCTTTTTAGGCATTTTCGGTTCTTATTTTACTAATTTATTTGGACTATTTGTAATCACATTGAGGTCTAGCATTCTTCATAAGTATTGTTGCCCTATTTCTTAGGGACAACCAAAAATTTTGCTTACCATTTTTCAAGTCTTATAGAATTCTTTTTAGACAAATTGTTAACTTGGACTCAAAGGTCCTATATTGGCATGGTCTTCAATTAGGTCAATGGCTTGACCTTAAATTCTGACCTTATACATTTATAATTTGATGAAGTTGTCTAAAACAATGTTTTAGGTCTCTTTCTTAGCTCTCCAGATTGGTATGGCTCATTTAAATTGGACACTTCTTGTGAGAGATATGCTTATTTTAACTTTCTAGATTTTATGGTCAAATGTGCCAATTCTAGATTTAGTGTGCCAACTTAATCAAGTTAACTGACCTAGTTTCCTTGATTTCTGGATTTTGGTCAAATTACCAATATTGTAGATATAGGTCTTATTGAAATTTTGGGACTAATTTCATGTTATTTGGAGTTCTATGGACCAAGTTATGGTCATTTTACTATTGCTGGTCAAGTTGCACTTATATTGCAAAGTTTATGCCATTTTTAGGTCAAAGTCAATTCGGCCAGTTTTTGTAACCCAAATTTGGCGATCATTTTGACTTGGTAATTGGCATTTCTAGGCTTGGTGGTCTTCACCAAAGTTGTAACCCTATGTCTAAGCTTTCCAACCATATAAATTTCAGATCATTTGGATATGTTTTGAGTGAGTTATGGCCAAAAGAATGGCTACTATTCAAATGGTCAATTTCTGGGTTTGCTAAGTTACCAATTCCGGATTAGGTCAAGTTTGATGTCCTTTTCTGGACAGAATTTTGGCAAGCTTTCTACATGAAAGTTGGTCCATATTGAGTCTAGTTTTACCTCCAATTGGCCTCATACCAATTGGAGTCACAACTTTACACTTATAACCTAATTTATGCACTGCCAACAATCACAACTTGCATAAGCGAATTTGCACTCCCAATTTGGCAATCCTCCTCCTCCCAATACTTCAATATTCATTCTTGTCACTTCTATATTTATTGAACACAATTCCAGCAAAGTAAATTGGGCAGAATACTCAACATTTCAAGGTACACAATACTCCATTAATATTCAACATATAAGCCAACCCAAATTCAATATACATCAACACTTAACTTACACATACACTTCCATATCAATTTCACCTACTGCCCCCAATTCAACACCATCATAATTCATCAATAATTTCATAAAATCATACACAAATTCATCATTTTAATGGCTGACAAAAATGTCAGTTTGATAAGTTATTAAATTCCCTTTAAACCCTAAAATCAAATGCTCAATAACACATACAAGGAGATTAATTCACTAACAATTCAAATTGACTTATTCAACACTAATTTCCATTAATTACATTTAGGAAAACTCAAGCAACTCACCTTCCATGGCTGTCAACTCAGCCATTTCTTCAAATTTCTTCACCCAAAATACTACCCACAACCTCAACACAAGTTTTAATTAAGCAAGGGAAGAAAATGGACACTTACCTCTTGAGAGCTTTCCAAAAACCTCACCAAATCCTTCCTTTCTTACTCCCAAAAAGCTTGCTCAAGTTGAGTGTGCAAGCTTTAATGAAGAAAGTATGGTGAAATGAGGCTTAAATCATGGGTGCATGGTGGTGTTTCCAAGCTTGGCCGTGGAGTTTCCATAGAGATTCTCTCTGGTTTTGTTTTGAGGTTGAAGATGAACATTTTTGTCCCAAAATGATTTATATAGGTGTCCCATAATCTGAGTTAGTGGAGCACTAACCATAGTTTAATTAGTTAATTAATTAAAGTTACATAATTTGCATTTATGCCCAAACTTTCACTATTTATATAATGTATCATATTTTTGTTTTTCATGACATTTTCAAAGTGTAATACGACTTATTTTTAATAGACATTTAGGTCAAAATCCAACTCTAGGTATCAAATGACCAAAATGCTCCTCTTCGGGTTGTATTCCCGATTTTTCGGTAACACTGATTTTTGTCGATTTATCGATTTTTCGTTTTTCTTTGTACTAATTCATTAATTTTTCTTAGACATTTCTAATGTCAATTATACTTCACTAAGTCTTTAATTATGTCTCAAAACTTAATTCTAAGGGTTCCCCGTGGTCCTGGTGTCAGCTATTGCCTGTGCCGTAACTTCCCGGTACAGTCACCCATCACTTCGATGTCGGCTCATTTAACTTAGTTTCACTTTCTCTCTTTTATTTTCTTTAATTTTTCTTGTATTTTTTTTTATTTATTTTATTATTTTATGCATGTTTATTATCACTGAAGTGTAGTTCCAGATATTCTAAATTTTCCGGACTGACATTAGGTCACCAGAGTAGTCGAATGTATGAACTACGTAAAGTGAGGGCGTTAAAAAATCCAATTTCTAACTTAGAATTGATGGAAGATAAGATATAGATGATGATTGGTATAAGATTTGCATGATTTGAGAAATTTTGAGTTAGGGTTTGAATTAATTTTGGTACCTTGGTGTTATGGCTTGAGATTGATCTTGTTGAGACTGTTTGTTGGTCATTTGAAGTGTTATGAATGATAAATTATAGTTGGGAGTAAGGAGGAATGAATATTGGGAGTGCTTCTCTTATGTAGGAATTCGGACCTATGAGTCCAATGTACTGTTTGAGTCATAACTATAATTGTATGACTCCAATTGGTATGAGGCCAATTGGAGGTGAAACTAGACTCAAAATACCCCATTTTTCTCTGTCAAAATCTTGATCAATTTAGTATCCCCATCCGGGTATTCAAACACTGAACCAATAAAAATGACCACATGTTCATTTGGCCATAACTCTCTCTAGATAGGTCCAAATGACCTAAATTTTATACCATTGGAAAGGTTAGACATAGGGCTACAACTTTCATTGAGAACACTAAGCCCAGAATTGTCTCTAATCAAATGAAATTGTTGACTTAATTTAGGATACCAAACTAACCTGCACCATTCTGCCCAGAATTTCCTGGACTAAAGCTCACCCGACCAGTTTTGGCAAGATGGCCATAACTTGGTCTACAAAAACCCAAATTCAATCAAACCAGTGGCAAAATTTTTATAAGACATAGATTTACAAAATTGGCCTTTTGACCAAAATCCAGATACTAAGGAAACTAGGCCAATTTATTAGGTTAAATTAGTATATGAATTTTGGAAATTTTCTATGTGATCATTTGACCCCAGAAAACTCATTTAGCCATATCTCCCACTAGGAAGCTCTAATTAGGATAAGCCATACTGATCTGGAACCTAAGAAACAGGGCTCTAACTTTTTTTTTAAACTTGGTCCTCAAATTATGAACATAAGAACCCTAAAATGGGAGTCAAAGTTTCTGACCTGAACATGAATCCTGGTAGAACAGGGTACATGAGTCCAGGCCAGTGATTGGGCCATAATTAATTCTACAAAACTTGAAAATTTTCTGAGTGACTATAATACATAGGGTAACAACTTCTATGAAGAACCTTAGGCCTAAAAATGACTATAACATGACCAATTAATTAGACAAAGAAAGACTCTAGAAATCGCCAAATTGACCTTGAGAACGGGTCATATAATATCTTAGCATTTGTTATGAAATAAAATAGAATACTTTGTTAAGCATAAAAATGACATGAATTAATGAAACTATAGGTATGAAATAATATTATTTTGCCCAAAGTACACCTAGACTCATTTATATAGCTTGGATTGATTGGTATACCAATTAGGGACTACATATTGCAGTACTACCCACAGGGATAATCATTGATAGACAACATATCTACCTACTCGATGGCCATAGTGCCAATTTTTATTATTACTGGCTTATGCCTGCCCACTGGCCTTGTGCCTGATATGACCATTGTATACTTGGTAGACATATGGATGTCTAATTAGTATACTCCCGCATCCAGTCTTTATAATCATTATAGGTTTCTTGGGTACAGATAAAAGCAATAAGCCTTAAATATA